>NW_017264195.1:1416038-1708957 GCF_001619985.1 Xylona heveae TC161 | reverse complement strand
AAAAAAAAAAAAAAAAGACAAGATTGATCGTCGTGTATGAAAATAAAAGTGATTACGGGTGTCCAGGCGGCTTTGAATCACCTGAATCACCAGAAGGAGCTCCTCCAGTGCCTCTTTTCCCAGAGAAAGCTTGACGTTCATCTTCGCTCTGGGACGCGCTGTCAATACCACCACCAGCAGCTTCCTCCTTTAGCTTCTCAGCTCGATCTTTAAGGACTCGAGCTTCTTCTGCGGCTCTCTGAGCGCGGATCTGCTTGCGCCACATGCTTGCGTAACGGCCCTTTTTGGCGAGAAGCTCTTCATGAGTTCCGCACTCGACGACCTTTCCAGCGTGGAGGACAACAATCTGGTCGGCAGAGGTGATTGTGCTGAGACGGTGGGCGATGACAAGCAGGGTACGCCCTTTGGCAAGGGAAGCGAGAGCAGTCTGAATGTTCTGTTCTGTTTCAGTATCCAGAGCAGCTGTGGCTTCGTCGAGGAGGATGATCCGAGGGTCCTTGAGGATGGTTCGGGCAATCGCGACACGCTGCTTTTCGCCTCCAGAAAGACGTAAACCACGCTCACCGACTATAGAATTGTAACCATCAGGGAAAGTCATGATCCTGTCGTGGATCGATGCGGCTCGGCAAGCCTCGTGTACCACTTCGTCTGACACACCGGGATTCGCGTACTTGAGATTGTACATCAGGGTCTCGTTGAATAGTACAGTGTCTTGTGGGACGACTCCAATGTGTCGGCGAAGAGAATCAATGGTGACATCGGTGACATCGTGGCCGTCGACCTTAATGGATCCAGCTCGAGCATTGTAGAACCGGAAGAGCAAACGGAAGACGGTAGATTTTCCACCGCCAGATTCGCCCACAAGAGCAGTCGAAGTTCCTGGAGCACATCGAATGTTGAGACCAGTAAGTGCTGCCTTACGCTTGTCATACGCGAATTCCACATCTTCAAAACGAATGTCACCTTCACAGGACGTCAATGGCTGGGCATGAGGCTCATCAACAACTGTTGGCTGCTCTCTGAATAGTTCAAGCATGCGCTCAGAGTTGATCATGGCTGACTGAATGGATCGATAGAATGTTCCAAAGAAGTTCAGAGGCCCTTGGAGCTGAGCCATGTATGTGAGGAGAGTAACGAATCGGCCGACTTTGCGTTGCCCGGTGGTGACCTGGTAGGCAGCAATAAAGCATGTTATGAGGAGACCAAGAGTGAAGACGACATTCTGTGTAACATTCATTATGTTCAGAGACAGCAAGACTTTGTACTCGGCGCGCTGGTACGCTTGAACGGCACCCCGGTACCGAGTGAACTCGTACTGCTCGGCATTAAAATACTTGACTGTCTCGTAAGACACCATAGAGTCATTCCTGGGCATTGGAATTAGCAAACTCTTCCAACGTCGGCTATAGATGGGCATAAAGAGACTTACTTGACAGCATCCTCCTCACGGCCGGCGTTGACCATCTGACGTCGAATCTGCGCTCTCCACTGTGCCATGCGAATAGTAACGTAGAGATATGCAAATGTGATGATTGACACAACCAGTGCGTAATAAGCATCAAAGGCAACGAGGAAATAAGCTATGGCAACCCCGAGGTCTACCAACATCGGAAGGACTTGGAATGTGACTTGTTCAAGGAAGGTGTTGATGGAGTTTCCCTTGCTCAGGGCCGATAACACTTCGCCCGTTCTCTTGGCAAGGTGAAAGTCTAAGCTAAGACCGTGTACATGTTCAAAAGCGGCAGTAGAAAGTGCCTGGTAGGAGTACTGCGAAATGGGTATCCAAAGGGTTGAGCGTATGGCGCCAAGGAGACCACTGCCGCCCCCCAGTACACGAAAAACGATGTAGACACAAATTGGGCCCCAGGGAGACGTGCGACCTTTACGGTCCTCGCCAGAAAGAATGTCGGTGATGATACCAACTTGATTTGGGATCAGAACGTTCAGAACTCGCTGCAGGACAACCATCAAGAAGCACATGACTACAACGAACTGTAGTCTGCGACTGCCAGCCGGCCAGAGGTAAGGAAAAAACACGGAATAGCCTCTAATGTATTCCCACCAACTCTTGGCCGGAGCTGTGGTCGGTCGGCTCCAGCCATCGGGCTCCGCCTCTGGCTCCGCCTCTGGTTGCTTTTGCGCAGGGATCGCACCATAATCAGCAGCCGATCGCCCATTTGCAACACCATTACCTGTTTGTTGTCCATTCAAAAGCCCAGTGGTTTCTTCCGTGTCTCGGTCCGCCGCAGCTGCTTTGCGTCGCTTTGAGGTTTCGACCAGTATGAAGGAAACGTAAAGAGCGATGAGAACAGACAGGAGCACGATTCTGACGAGGTCGATGGCAATTTCTGCAATCTCCCATCCGGTCATATGCCGCCGTAACTTGCCTTGTCCCTCACCACGAACCTTGGGCTCTCTATGGTCTGAATTGTACAGCGCAAGGGATGCTCCCAAAAGGACAATCTCAAATAGCCAGCCCACGCTCCAGGTGACCGCATGAGTGGCAGTTGGTGCCGGTTTCGCATCAATGAGAGAGATTAGAATGAGCGAGTAGACGAAGAACGAGGCGACAACGTATACCTGCCAATTGAGATAATTGTCAGTGAGTGAAGCTCGGACAATAGGCCCAAAGGTGAAAGTGGAAATGCGGAGGCCTTACCACCACAGACTGGCCGCACCACCAGCCCTCGTTCCGCTTGAATATTGCATGAGCAACAACGTCAACAGCGTTAGCAAAGAAGGTCAGGATGACGCCAACAGAGAGCCAGTCAAAGGCAGCCTTTCGAGCTGGGCTGAGATTGACAGCATCTTTTCCAAGGCTTTGCTTGGGAGAACGTTTGGTCTTTACCGGCAGAGGCTTTCCACCCGGACCTTTAAGAACCGTGGATGGAGTCTGCTCAGGCTGTACTTTCGCAGCAAGCACACTGCGGAGGATAAATGCAATGAGAAAGATGAACAAGAGAGCTACCGGATAGGCGAAGTGAATCCGGACCAGGATCTCGCGTGCAACATGATTTGAGACCCAGGGGGCCTTGGCTGCGACAGAAGTCAAGCTCGTTTGAGCCATGGCTGTTTCAATTTTCCCCCTCCAATACTTTTTTTTGCTTGTTGCACAGTGTGAAAGATCAAGGAGCAGTCATGGTCAGGCCGACAGGCTTATCAAGCCGTACTGCTGGGATCGACAACGGTGCGATAAGTGTGCTCGAGTATTTGTGTAAAATTTCGTGCGTGGGCTGTGAGAATGGGTGCGCCGAGAGGGTGTTGCGTCTTGCTTGGTGCAGTGCAGTGCTTGGGTGCGTATGTGTGTGCGGTCGCGTTGAGTTGGAGCTAACGCGACTCTCCTGCAGTAGGAACGAAGATCTCCAGGATCTAGAGGTCAGATCTTATTTGACAGAGTGAGCTGACCGCCTTTGATAAGAAGAACACAAGGGGGCCGGGAAAAGCTTACCGTTTCTGCCGAGCTGTGGAGAATACAGGCCTTGTATGGGGAGCTGGAGTTTCAGCAGCTTGAACACTCAATAAGAACGAGGGAAAGTAAAGTGAGCAGGGAAAAGGACCATGCTGTTACTTACAAATACTGAGTTCAAAAATATGGAGAAGCGTGACAAAGTGGGGAAAGTGAGAAGAATAAATAATTTAAAGAAGGAGAAGACTGAGGGAAGAGGCACGAGGGTATATTTAAGAAATGTTGAAAAAGTGGCTCAAAGTTTGAAGTGAGTTTTATTCACTTGCCAATATATTACGAACAAGGTTTGTATGCAGCCACCCTTTCAGTGACAACATTACCTACCTAACAGTGATATAACTATAACAGTGACTTTAAAGATTTAAGGAAATTGATGCTTCACTGAAGTACACTGCCTACCTTGGATACGGTAGGTATTAATAGATGACTCCAACCACAGCGATTATCGTTAGTTAGAGTGACACTCGCCTCTTCTTCGGCTCCCAGCTCCCCAGTTAAGCCACGACCAGCCCAAGATAGCCGGATAGCTGATATTGCCCATTACAGTATTCACCTAATCCCAGCATCCACCCTGTCAACGTCACTCTGCACGTTTGATTCTGCACTTCTGCTGCATATCAACCTGATCGTGTCTGCCCCTGAATGGAGGGTTGAAGAATTCCCGTGCCTGCTTGAATGAACAACCTTGACAGGATTCTGAGTTACACTACTCCGGGATCCTCTCATGGCCAGCCACGCAGCTAGAGCAGAAGTGGAGCACCGCTGGGTTGATTCACACACCTGAATTGCGCTGAACTGCCATGTCGGAATATCTTCGTTCCTCGATTCCTCAGCTGCCTTCACAGTCATCACCGCCGCCAGCTCCACCTCTTCCTCCCCCGAAGTATGCTAATCGGGCCACCACGGCTCTGGCCAGATTTGCGCAGCCTTTCAGATATGGCTCGCGTCCGGCCAGCGCCCGAGCAAGCCGAGGGGAGGACTTGGGCAGAGATCTGACACCCGCTGGTGTGGGAAGGATTACAGGGTGAGCTAAAGAAATGATGATTTGCGAGGAAGGGAACGAGCTTAGCTAAAGGAATTTCTCTCAGTCCGATACCATCCCAGACGACCGCCCACAAGACTGGGCTCGAGATCAACGCGCTTGATATTTCTTCTCAACGCACACATGCTGTCTTGGCAGGTCAAAAGATTCTGAAGACGGTGCGTGTGTCAGATGCCACATGCGCCGAGGAATTCAATCTGCGCTCCGCAATTATTGCTTATGCCTCGACCCATAATACTTCGGGAAACGTGCTGTCGGCCAAGCACAAGGATCAACTGGGTGCCGTGGATGTGAAATGGTCGCATGGCATGTTCGACTCTACAATTGCGACGGCTGTAGCAAATGGCAAAATTGTACTTTACGACATTAATAGACCGGGCGTTGAGCTGGCCCGACTGCATGAGCACAACAGACAGGTCCATAAGCTTGCTTTTAGCCCAATACAAGGGGCCCTGTTACTTTCTGGGAGCCAGGATACAACTGTTCGATTATGGGACTTGAGGGTTCGGCCAGGGGATCGCGGCGTCCTGACATACCGGAGCGTCCGGCGATACATGGGGAATACGGAGAGCGTCCGGGATGTCAAATGGTCGCCGAATGATGCCGTGGAGTTCGCCTTTGGTACGGACAATGGGGTGGTCCAGCGATGGGACTTTCGCAAAGAGAATGCGCCCCTCTTGAAGATTAACGCGCACGACAAGACTTGCAATTCGATTGACTGGCATCCTGATGGAAAACACCTTGCCAGTGCAAGCGCTGACAAAAACGTCAAGGTCTGGGACTTTTCATCAACCAATCGGCGCCAGAAGGCCGTCTGGGTCCTACGCGCACCTCACGGGGTGATGAATGTGCGATGGCGACCGCCTTGTCGGATCCCCGAGTCGCACGAACCGGGCGGACTATTATGTACACAAATTGCAACAACCTATGAGGACAGAGTTGATCCCAGAATACATATTTGGGATCTGCGGCGGCCTCATATGCCCTTTAGAGAGCTGGGGAGATATGGCAGGGCGCCTACGGATATGCTATGGCATTCCCAAGATCTGCTGTGGACCGTTGGGAAAGAAGGAATGTTTACGCAGACTGACATCTACTTTACCCCCAAGGTTCTTGATCGAAGGAGTTTACACGCTCTGGATTGGTCCCCTGATGGTGACATCTCTTACTTCACCCAAAAGCGACACCGCCGTCGACGTTCGAGTTTTGATGAATCTCCAGAACGAGGATTTATCGAAAGCGCAGCACCGACAAGCAGTGGCGATGGCGTTAGTGGAAGCAGGGACGAGAATGTCGACGATGGTGTTGATGAAAGCTTCCTCAGCTCATCATCGAGACGAAGCACCGCACCTGCTTCACGCGCGCATTCTACGAGGTCTCTTGGCAGCACGCCTCCATCAATGGGTGCCTCGGGTCCTGTTATTCCACTCACCGAAGCCTTGGATCGAAGAGATGCCGCACAACCAGGACAGTTGAGTGCAAGAGGACATATTTTTGGCACGTTTGATGCTGACCTATTTGCGTACCTTGCTGAAAACTATCAATTTATAACTGAAAGATTGCTATCGACGGATGGGATTGAGTTAGTCTGGCGGGGGTTTGACGCAAACTCTTCAATTGCAAGGGATGCTGGTCTCTATAGAATCGCGCAAACTTGGAAAATGCTTGGTCTTGCCATTACCAAGGAGCTGCACGTACGTGCGCAGGAGAATAGGAAACTCCGAGCTGAGAAGGGACCTGGTCGCCCCCATCATCACCATCATCATCATCATCATCATCATCACCACCACCACCACCACCACCAGCAACACCGCCAACATCATAATCACCATCTTCAACAGCAGGAGAACCCTCATCAGCAGCTGGCCCTGCCACAGCGGGCAGGCAGATCTGGGGTGACAGAAGATGCCAACACGAAAGCCAAGCCAGAAAATCCGACACTCAACCCTGCGACCCGAGCCATTGCCGCGGCTGAAGGAGGCTCTCGAAGTCCAGGCCCCGAGAGTACATCTAATATGTCTACCCCTCTTGCCAGGCCCCGTTCAGATTCTGCGGGTCCACGTCCAGGGCAGGCTGACCTTGCGCGTCTTGATAGCCAGGAAAAGCTTATGTTACCGCCCGCAGTGACTGCCCCAAAAAATAGCTCGGCGCTAAGAATTGAAGATCGCCCACCAGATTCATTCACAAGAGGCCACTCTAGAGCAGTCTCATCAGATTGGATCACCACCCGAAGAAGCATGACGGACAAACGGCCTTCAACAGACAGCTGGCAAATCCGGCCAACGCCCATTCTCAGTTTTGATTCTCCAGGCATGGGCAAAAGGCATGATCGATTTCCACCCAAGCTCGACCGACTAGATAGTGATGAGAGCTTTCCAATGTTCTCGGCTTCGGCCTCTACTGATTCACAAGCCACTCGATCTATAGACAGCTCTCAGGCTGGGAGTGCCAATTCACTGGAACCTGGGCCGAAGCCAGAACGATGGAACGACAAGTATATGCCCTTAGGAAGCCTTCATCAAAACAGCGTCTTTGGGTCGCACGGCATCAACATGTCGAGCTCTGAATCAGAAAACTTTGCCAGCTATGGATCGAGCTTTAGCGACCAACAGCATGAACTGGAAAGCAATAAAATGGAAGCCAGTGGGACTATTGTCCCAGACGACCGTACAAAGGCTAGCTCATCTTCCGCAACTTCAAGCTCACCTGTAGCTGTCGAGACGAAAGCCCATTCTAAACCATCTTCACCTGAACAAAAGCCTGACGGCAATAGAGCTCAAGAAGGAGCCGCGACCGTATCAAGATGGCCGTTTCCGACATCCGATATCTCCCCAACCACCAACCCTGCACCTACCACGTCCCAACTTCCATGGAGCGCTTCGGCCATGCTCCACCAAGCCATATCCTTTCACACTGAGTCTTTGGCCGACTCTCAGACCCTCTCATACCTTGTCCTTCTCCTTAACCCGCTTCTCTCTCCTGCAGATGCTGTTCATCCCCTGATTGTCGAGTCTATTCTCGCCACCTATCATACTCAGCTCCTCTCCCTCCAGTTGCACAATGAGGCAGCACATTTACGTCGACTCTGCCACCCCACGTACCCATCCATTTCCGAATACGGTCTTCAAGAAACCTATATCGGTTTACTTTGTCGCCAGTGCGGCAAGCCGCTGGAAAATGTCAAGACGAAGCGCAGCTTATGGGTCTGCGAAAGATGTCTGGGCCGACAAGCCCCCTGTCCTGTCTGCAATCTCCGCACGGCCCCCCCATCACCATTTGCGGATGCAACTCCTTCGCCGGCTCTTTGGGGGTGGTGTCAAGGCTGTGGTCATGGTGGCCATGATGGCTGCCTTCGCCTATGGTGGGATCCTGAGACTGCGTCGGATGGAATATGCCCCACTCAAGGCTGCTTGCATGACTGCATCAAGGGACAGCGTCGAGCCGAGCGTCTACGCGGTTGGGAAGAGAGAGAGCGTCGTGAGCGTGGTCCCGCCCGCAGAGACAGCTGGGTCGTCGGCGAGAGTAAAGCTGTTGAAAAGGCTCGCGCAAAACTTGCGCCTTCTGGGCCAATCGGGCTGGGTCCACAAAATAGAAGAGTCAGGCTCGTCGAACCCAAGGCCAAGAGCAAGTAATTTTGTCGTCAATTACATATTGGCTTTTTCTTTTTTCTTGCCCTTTTGCTTTTTCACAAAATATTTTTACTTTGGTCATGGTGTTGGGGCGTATCCTATCTCGTTGTGGTTGATTTTTTTGGCGTCTGAAATGGGATTCCCCTTGTACTCGAACTTATTTGGGTCAACTTTTTCCGTGGCCCTCACATCGTTTTTTGTCTTTTGATACCTGGCTTGTTCCCATCTGGACCTTTTGAAATCAAGCCACAACACGGTAGGAGTTATGTCGAATTTTTCTTACCTGGATGTATTGTACACCTTATGCAACAAGCAATGTCCTTCTACGTTTTCTTGTACCTTGTACAGTACATCTATCAGAATTTTGAGCTGATTCTATCTATCTATCTATCTACCTTATTTCCATATTCTGAGTCTCGATTTGGCCCAAAGGCTATGATTGGGTCGTGGTTACAAAGACAGGAGATCCAAAACCCATGCCTTTAACATAGAACCACACCGCTATCTACTCGCACTGGGTTAGATGAACTGTGAAATCCTTGCCACGATCGTATTGATCGGCGTCAAGGATTTAGAACCGAAGACCGGGAGGGGCGCCCTAATTGTCCGAAGTTCCAGCGACAACTTTCCCAGCGGTGCAGAGCAGGCCAGGACAAGAGAACCCACTGGTATACCTTTACGCAGGATAACCACGACTTACTACTGGAGGGAAAGCAATGGAAAGGGATTCGTAAAAAGGCGCAAGGGCAGCTGCAGCAAGGCAACGAGGCAACAAGGCAGACAGTGTGGCTTTTGCGCCACGCCCATAAAGGCACGCCCACACAAATACACACACACACGGCAATACAACCTAAGAGTTTTGTTAGCTTGGTAGTTGTTACAACTTGCATGCCCTGGCGCTGTGCAGTTGATGGCCTCTGGACACGGACGGCTGACAGCAACCTTCCTGCTAGCTGCATGCATCAACGCATCAGATGTATAATACTTACAGTACAGAGCAGAGCGACAACGCAACCTACGACCTCCATCGTCCCGGCCCCAGCGCAAGCCACGGGCCGAGCCGATATATACTGGGACATGATGGGTTTTTCAGAAGCCCAATTACTTACGACTAAGGTCTGTTTTGCCGCCCGCCTCCGCTCCTGCAGCCACCATTTGTTTACTACTGCGGGTTCGCTATTGTAATATAAACTGACCGCGTTCACTTGCAATTTGCTATCCCGCGTGGTGCGTAGGTACTCGAGTAGACCGGCGGTTAAATCGTTTTGTCTCCTGTATCCTTTCTCCGCTCCCCACCGGTCAGGTCAATATAAGGGATTGCCATCCGATGATACTTATGCATAGAAAGGAGAATTCAATTAACTTAACCCGTTCCCTTTCTTTATTTTCTTACCAGTCAGTCTTCCTTCCGTTCCTTTTGCAAGCCGCAGGGGCCGCATGTGAGGCGAGAGCTCTCTCCGCAGCGAGGTGTACGGAGTACTACGTAGTGCTGCACGCGAAATCTGGACCCTGAATGGCAGCCTTGCATCCCGGCACTTCTCTGTCAACGTTTCCATCCACCCACAACATCTCGCACAATTCCAACAAAAATAATTTTGATATCCTTACGCACCATTAAAAAAATATTTCCAGCAACGACGCAGAGGTGTGAAAAATAAGAATGGGCAAAAAAGAAAAAGTAAATGGACAATCTGGGAATTGAACCCAGGACCTCTCCCATGCTAAGGGAGAATCATACCACTAGACCAATTGCCCTTGTTCGTTGAAAGACTTACAACTAACAACGTCTATGAACCTCAAGAAACGGCCCTACACTTAGTACGGCGCTTTTACCCTTTTGGAAGACCAAAGTTCCAATGGCAGTCATTGAAGGTTGTTGTTCGGGTATGGTAAACAGCATGCTCAAAGCCTACGTAAAATTTCTGTACTATTTAGGCTGCTCACTAAGCTTATTGCATAATTATTTCACGGAATTATGGACATGCAATGGGTGAATCATATCACAAGAACAATGCTCTTCTATCAATATAAACTAAGCATGATAGTTACATTATAGTCTCCAAAAAAAAAAAAGAAAAAAAAAAAAAAAAAAAAAAAAAAAAAGTATAAAATATTTATATACGTTATATAGAAATACTATAACTTTGGGATTGCTTCTGGTTTCGATGGCTTAATGCCGTATCCCAGTGTGGCTTACAGAAATAACAACTAATGCGCGTACGGAATCTAATGTGCATGATAAATACGTCGCGGTAAATTCTAAGTGTTGCACAAGTGCCATTCGTGTCATAGCGAACAGGTCCAGCCACGTGCGTTGCAATTTCACCATACACTTTGGGCCTTCTGTTACCTATAGCATTATCTGACGACCCGCTGACCACTGCTTGAATAATTACTGGCTCATGAACGAGGAACAATTTAAGGTAAGGATGTGGAACGGGATGAAAGGTCATCATCTACCAGGTTGCACATGCACGTCTCAGAAATCGACACCCAATGTTTACCGTCCAACGAAAAAGAAAAAAAGCGGGTACACAGCATAACCGACCCCAAAACGCCATGATCCCATATTGACCTACATGGCTATACCTTCTAACGGTATCCAGATGGCCGTGGAAATCTCATCTCTAGCTTAGACGAACGATTTATTATAACTGATTTAATTTAATTTTCTTTTATTTAGCTTATATTTTATATATACATATATATTCCCGGTGCTGCTTTTCTCCCACTCGAAAGTTCACGGCTTAGTTTCGAAGCCCTGCAAGATAATGTTAATATTGAAAATCAAGACAGATAAGATAGGAGAGAAATGCACATAATCACCTCATATACGGGACGAACTCATCAGGGGTAGATATTGCCATAAAAGATGGTCGAATATTATTCTTGTTTCAATGGTTTAATTAACGAAAGAAATAAGATAGAAACCATTGAAGGAGGCATCGGGTCTATGGAGCATGTACAGTACCGCGCCGTAAGCACAACGCATAAATTGTGGTTGACAAGCGCACTGATAGACGGCAATCCCCTTGATCATGCATACTACTGATATGCAGAATGGCCAAAAGAATGTGATATCAAAAACAACTCTGTTGTAAACTTAGTTTTCCGAAACTTTTATCCTGATTGGAGGAAATATCCTACTTCTACTTGACCGCCAAAATATGCATATTGGCAGAAGAAACGATTTAACGCAATCTGGATTATGGTCAAGATGATTCCTTGTGTGGGGAGACGGTAATGTGCTCTCAGCATTGTCAGTCCAATGAGAAGTCAATCCGAATTTTAAAAATTGTATCAAAGACCAATGAGGAAGAAGAGCGGAGTTGAGGCTGGAACGCGGCAAATATTTTGAGGACAAGATGAACCGGCTTACCGACAAAAATAATATTATTGTAGAGTTTTTTAATCCCTTTAACCGTGCTCACCGCCCTTCATGAACTAATTTGATAATGAAAGACGCCGGACAGAAGAGGAAAAGAGGCAAAACCCATTATCGTGCGCCATCAAGAGACCTGAACGCAGAGATTCCGTAATGACGCCACCCCGAGTGATGTAAAGCCGAAAGGAACCAAAGTGCCAGATAACGAAAGGAAATTGGAAACATCCCTGCTTCAAAACGCCGCAATCCTCTCATAGCGCCTTCTCCATAGCTCCCAATGCGCGGCTGGAGCCCCTTAACACCATGTGTGTAAGCCCTCTCGGAACATCTCGACGCCACTTTGTGCTGTTCTCGCTTCGATTTTCGTAGAAAGAGGTATTGTTAGGAATAGCTGCGCTTGTAAAAACCCATATGAGGAAAGACATGAAAGAAGGAACCCGGCCTGCACACATGAAGAAATAGAGCACAATAGAGGTTAATCCACGGCATTTCATGTTTCACGGTAGCATTGGCTCAGTCGAACAATCGTAGAAAAGAAGAACCAGGTGATAGCCCCCTGAGATCGTATTCCGCCGAACAAGATCTCGTCGCTGTGTCTGGGCTGTCGTAGAAGAGAGGCTCCTCTGGCAGAGTAGGAGTGCAGCCAACTATATCGTCAAGTCCGTACGGAGGTGTTTCGGGCTTCCTGTGATGAACCGGCCGGCGTGATGGCAGCTTAAAATCTGAATCACGAATATTGCCATGTAGTGGGTCCTGTACGAGCTGAGGCGAATGGAAAGAGGAGACAAGCGCGCTGAGATTTGATTCTGGATAGATAAAGGCGTGCTCATCAGCTCGGTCATTCTTTCGGTTCTCTTGCGCCCTCTCTCTCTTATTGACCGGCCGACGCTGCTTTGCTGCTGTCAAAGCAGATTTACCTCCCTTATGCCCAGGGCGTTGCCGTCGCGGTGAAGGGTGGCCTGATCGGGTGGCTTTCTTAGTTGCTACATGCTTCCGAAACCTTGTTGTGGGCGAAACCTGGCCTTTATCAATGGCATGTTGATCAAGGCACCAAATATACCGCTTTTTGCCATCAGAAAATGGTTCCTTTAGCGGCTCCTTTCGAAATGCCTGGGCCTCGTCAGTAGACAACATGGCAACCTAAGAGAACGTGATAGTGGTAAAGGATAGAACCATGTAAAACAGGCGACGACTTACAGGGTTCATGGACAGGTTATGTCTTATACTATTCTTCCAGCCGGTTTTGCTCTTGCATGTTGTGCTCTTCGCTTTATCCGTATTCTTCTCAAACCAATCGTAAATGTCCGTAAGCACCATACGGTGTCCTTGTGTCTCCATCAATGCTCTGAAAATGAGTTGCGCATAGGGTGTATCGTTGGAGGTTGCTGCTCCGTCACTCTCATTCTCTTCTCCACCATCCAATGGGTTTCGCTCTCCTTGATCCAGCGGAGTCAGACCCATTTGAGGAAGACTATCGTTTTTATCAAGGCAACTTCGTGACCGAAACTCTTCTGGAGAGCCCAGTAGATATTGATCATCCTTCGGCTCCTCTATCTGGAGGTTTTCAAATGCAGCTCGGCCACGTTCTAAATGGGTGCCTTCCATGATCGTCCTGGGTTCGAAAAACATTTGAGATTGCTGATAAGGCAATTCTGGCGAACAAGCAAAATCTGGATACCGTTCCGTGAGAAGTTCTAACGGTCTTCTAATGGCAGAATCCAACGTGCCATCGTGGCTCGAATCGATTCCTTCAACTGAACGAGGGACGCAACCGTAGCCGGGAGGCCAGGGAGGCGTTCCCATGTATTGGCCATGAGCTGGTATTGTGGCATAGTAGCTGTTAGGGTCGATGAAAGAATGTGAGGAAAGCTCGTCTCCAAAAAGGTATCCCGACGCCGATTGAAGACCAAGCGAGATGGACGGATAAGACATGTTGGTTCCGGCGAACTGTGATTGGACATGATCACCGGGCTGATGAAATAGGGGCCCATTGACAATAGGGAGGATTGGAGAGATTGTGAGGGGCTGACTCTCCGATGAGGAGTCCGAGGAGATTGAAGAACGATGGTTGTTGTCTTGAGCAATGTCGTCATTTTTGTACGAACAACGTTTATGTAAATAAAAAGGGGCTCCTGGAAGGCTCATCACGAGAGACTGATGATCAGGAATCGTCGGTAATGTTCAGCCTAGGCGGTGGGAGATCCAAGTTCAAGGTCAATCCATTGCTAAGGCGGTCTGGGGAAGATATAGTTGGGGGAGGTAAGCCCAGTAATGCATGGATTGAAGCTCACTGCCAAGGAGGATGGAGAGTGAGTAGAATGGCACCACACAGAGCGTACCAGTCATCATGCGACACAACAAAGCCAAAGCAAACAGTTGGTGAATTTGAGGGATACTCGCGGACAAGCCTCGTTACAGAGGAAAGCCATGTCCGACAATCTCGCCTGGAAAAGCATGGCAGATCGTGGAAGAGGTGGGCTAGACGGAGTACGACTATGATACTGGGATGCAAAGTGGCAAGTTGTGCATGACGATCCTGCCTCATCCGTCGTATCTTTTGCCTCCAGGAGGCTGACAGAGGCAGGTCAACAGGCTCCAACCACTTCTATCAGAAACAGTAACTGTAACAACAGTATGTTCATTACGAGTGAAGGGAGCGCGATCTTAAAACGGTAGCACAGATCCTACGGAGATAGGCGGCTTGTTTACAGGGGAATGCGACAGGGGCCCTGGCGAGGAGGCGTGGAGTCTGATGGGTACCCAAATCGCGGATTGCTGCAGTGATGGTGTAGACGATTAGCTTCTGCCAGAGCGCAGGGCTACTTGTCGTCCAGGCTGCAGAACGTATATCTCAAAGTTCCCTACAAACCAGCAGTATCTCCTCGAACAGTTCAATCGGTCTGGCGAAGCTTCCAGACAGTATAGGGGTCCTGCGATTCTTCCGACATAACACGGATAAAATAAACTATAGCGAGCCCCATCGGTGGAACCAATAGCAACTGAAAGTTTGAGCTGCAAGCATATCGCCATGCCAGGCAAAGGAGAGGAGATGCCCGGCAGCCACAAGAGCCCTGTAGCGTAGTATTGTCATATCCGAATATCGAAAAGATAATCACCTTTGCAATGAAGCCGATGAGATTCAAGTCTCCGATCCAAGCAATAATAGAAAAACAGAATGCAAAGCAAACCTCATCTTCTTGCTCGCGGATCTACTAGGCAACAAGAAATCCATCCAGGTCAGTCTATTATATTCATCTGCCTGACCCGGTTGAAAAGGAGAGAAAAATTGCAGAAATGGAGCTTGTCAAACCTCCATCATGCTGAACGCCGGTAGCATGAGTGAATGCCTTGCATGTCAACCGTTGACACCAGCATATAAAAAAAGCCATGATCTCCTAGTGCTCATTTGATGCCATCAACCTTGTAGCGTCCCCGGTCTCAGCCGCGACAAGGGTCTAGGTCGTGCAGTCTGGTCCGGCCTTACCGCCATTCTACGGGTGCAGGCCAGGAATGTGGATCCACTGCAACGTCAGAACGGCTCTTTTGTGAGCGGGTCAAGTGTATGCAGCGCCAGTAACCCCTTGATTTCCGGAGTTCGATCGACCCATCGTTTACCGCTTTTTGGTCCATCATGCATCTCCGACATAGCTCGGGCAAGGAACGAACGGGAAAGTACAAAATACAATCGGATTAGACCCGACGCCTCACTTGCGGTAGTAAATCTGGAAATGACAGGTTAGCTCGCGCCGTTTGCATGGCAGGTTCTGGGGTTGGTTGGTACAACCTTCTTGAACTGGAAATGTAGCTGTAGGATTCCCTAGAGGTACAACATGACGTGCGTTAGCGAACTGAACAAAGCGGCGTTCCCGAGCAAGCGTCACCCGACCGCTCTTCAATGAAACTGCGTGGGATCCACGTGCGGGGTACACCAGAAGGGTGAACCGAAAAAAGAAAATTCCTTGGGAGAGATACCTTGTCAAAACTGCTCTTGAAGCCTCTTTCTCTCTTAGCACTATAATCCCACTCTTTATCGACAATTCGAAATGCAATGTCTTCATAAGGCGGACCCGCAATGAACCGGATCAAACAGGTATCTTCTTCTCCGGCCGGAGCAAATGTTTGACCCCGCTTTCTGCCGTTTTCTCTTTCAATGCGGTAAGTAGGCGCTTTAGTTTTGTCGATGAGGTCAGGATAGAAAATATTAAATTTATATCCCTGAACAATCTTTGGCGGTGGGTTGTCATGGTCATAGTGTGTTTGATTGTACTTGTTCCACTCATAGCCCATCTGAACTCGATTGAAATAACGAGGTTTTCTTGGACGATGCTTGTCGGTCCATCCCGTCCGAGTGGAAACCACGTCTTCCTCGCCAGTGAAAATCTCCTCGTTTTCCCCGACACCACGCGCAACCTCGCGTTCATACAGGGCCCTTGTTGCTTGGGAGAAGTCTTCATTTGAAGTGTTTGCAAACCGAGCCAACTTCGCAGAATCATCTCCGACTCTACTTTCTGTGGCAGGCGCTAACTTTTCCGTTTGGCGTTGTTTCATTGGAACAAAGCCCAAAGTCAAAACCTTGCGCCTTTCTGCATTCTGGGCGATCCCATAAAGTCAATTTCAAGCCGCCGAACCAATAGTGTTGGAAAGAACTCACAACTTTCTTCAAAAATTCCTTTTCTTCGATCAGCTCCAACGCCTTGTCCTCCAATCGAAGCTTGAGCATTGGTTCCGGGTCTAGAGGTGCCGAATATTCAACGGTCGAAGGATTCGTAGATGATCCGGCGGCTGCTGTGGAACCCAATATGCCCTGCAGTTTACTTGCGATAGCTTTTGCCTCTTCCGCCTGTTGGTGCCGAAGCTTTTGTCGCCTATCCTCAATCACAGACTGATATACATTCCTGAGCTTTGCCTTTGCTTTCCAGACTCGTAGGGTTCGCAATAACTGCTCCCAATAATCATAGTCAATCGGTTCGTTTGACTGAATCTTCCAGTTAACTTGCCGTTCGAGGGTCTGCAGTTCGTCATATGTCTTGTTCGAGAAGGTACGATCGATATCAGAAGAGACTGAGCTTATAGCGCGCCCTTCTGGACCTCTACCGCTCAACTTTTGTCTGCGGTCGCCACAGATAATTTTCATACTCTACGTAAGGATCAGCAAGGAAGAAATGGAAACTTAGAAGATGAACCCACATTCCAGTATTCCCTATTGGCTCTGAGTTGCTCCAGTGAAGCGAATGCGTTGATGTCCTTCTCCAACTCTTCGAGTTGCTGAACGTCTAAACTATCAAATATTCCGTCGGGATTGACCACGGGCAGGTCCGAGTCGTCACCGTCGTCGTCGACGGGATCAGGTTCAACAACCCGTAACAACACAGCTAACCAATCAATCGGTTTCGGTCGGCCTTCTTTTACACGGATTTCTGCCTTTTTCTTGGCTTGACGCAACACAAATCGATCCTCATCCGCCACCCACGCTTCCTCCTGGGCGTCAGCAGACCGTTTAGCAGGGACTGTGCTTCGCTGACCGGGGCGTCCGGACTTCATCGCGCCGGATCCATCCATCTTTTGGCAGCCAGGTTAAAGCCTTCTGTTCAGAAATAGAGGGATACTCCGAACTTTCTACCAACTCAGACTCCCGCTCGCCTTGCGGATCGAACTGGTGAGATCTTGCTGGCAGGGGACCCTGAAGACGGGAGGTTACCCGGCGATGCGCGTCATTTGTGCATCTTTGGATCGTAGCGGCTGCCTTACCAAAATGCTCCTGATGAAGCTCTACAGAGTCGACACAAACAAACCTCCAAGCTGACTTGGAGTGAACTTAAAAAGGTTCAGAGGCGATGTCTTCACGGTGGACTATTTTACAAAATCTCTCAGCTTCGATCCCTCTTCCACCTTTACTTCTAAAGTGTAATTTTGAACCAGACTCCTACACAATACTTGTTTCTGATCTTCGCAATGTATGGTCTGAATCATTAGGTCGACGACAAATTATCAGGCGGGCTCTCAATAATGACACAAGTATTGACCCTAGCGAGGACCCCAGCCAGCTAAGGATCCTGCTTGAAAAGCTTCAAATACCTTTGACTGGTGCAGACAATGGGACTACATTGCGCTTGCTGCCTGCTTCTGCTGAAGGCGAGCTTATTGCGAAAGCAAAAATACCACTTCCTGAACCCTTGCGGCCTCTAGAATGGGAGTTTAACTTGGTATCAGCAAACGAGGCCTCTATTAAAGAAGCTCTTATATTGCCTCTGCTTGCCACAGTCTCTGCCCAAAGTCGTGAGCTTGACTTTTTAATTGGTCTCCTGAAAGAAAAGGATCATGTCATAGAACGCCTTGTCGATAAACTTGACGTCGCTGGGGTAGAGATCAATAGGGTATTCCCCGCGGCAATAGGCCTAAAAGCTGGCAAACGCGGTGCTTCTCGAGCAGAGCTGGCCAAATATGTCCGTGGAATGGGGGAGTTCGAGGAAGCCACATGGAAAAAAGACTTGGCCGAAGAAAATGAAGCTGAGAATACGGAGAAAGATCTTCTTGAAAAGACCTTCTCTACAGATGGACTAGAACTCCGAACAGTGCATCATATACCCAAGGTGACTTACTCTGATGGCTGGTGGCGTCATTTATCAAACAAAGACTACAAACTTTCAGAGCGAGGGACAAAATTCGATTCACCGAAATCGAAGACAAAGAGCGCACAATCTCCGGAGCAGTCAAACGACAGTGATGCTGAATTTCAAGTCTGTTCGATGCCTGATTATATTAGCTGATTTCTTTGAGACTAATGTTTTAATGCAGAGGCAAGAAACGCCACCGCGATTACGAGAACGTCCAGCGAAGGCTCGCGCTTCTCCTGCACCGTCATCTCCTGGCTCCGCGCAAAATTCAGTGCTCAAACAATCTGACCTTGATGATGAGACCACTGAGGATGACGATGATCTTGGTGGCCCATCAGCTCCCTTTCAGAGAGCGAGACTCCAGCGTACCCGAGTTACAAGAGAAAGATCGTCGGGGTGGGAGGATGAAGAGAGTCCTCAGCATCCCAGAACTAAGAAATCTGGTACGATTGGTCAGAAGTCTGATGATAAGAAGCATATGGAAAGCTCCAAACATAGAAGTCCATCACCATCCAAATCCAGAAACATGGATGATGAGTTGCAGACAGATCAAGGTAGCGAAACTGAAGGAGAGACCGAAGGCGAAGCTGAAGGTCTTCACTCTCCACGGCCAGCATCGCCACTGTCATCCCCTCACTCTCCGGCTGAGCAAAGCAAGGGCGAGTGGACGCCCTCATCTGCTAGAGGCTCTCCGGATATGCCGTCTGAAAGGCCGAAAGCAAGCCCACCTCGGCAGCGTTTAGGCACAATAGGAGGTCCTCGAAAGGCCGCCTCGCCTGAAGCTAAGTCTCCCAGCGCAAATTCGGATCAAGCCGTTGCACCACCGAGCAAACCAAGTCGTTCCAGGCTGGGTGTCATTGGGGGCAGAAGTAGACCAGCCGCAATATCTGATGCTCGATCGTCCAAGCATACTGAAGAGCTCGGCTCACCTACCTCGAGCCCACTACCTCCTTCTTCAACGGCAAAGACACAACAATTTACAGGTGGCAAAGAGCCGAGGGTCGGGAACGCGAAAAACAAACGTAGTCGTAGTCATAGTCCACCAGAAGCTCCTCCTGAAGAAGCGCCGGAAGAACGAGCAAATCGGCGGCGCGAAGAGCTGAGAAAACAGATGGAGGAGAGAGCAAAAGCTCCAGCGAAAAAGAAGCGCAAATTCTAAACATAAGTCGACTTGTCTGCATTGCTCTTCTGGACATCACTAGAACGTAAGCGGAACATTGGCAATGTTTTCGTCTCTTACTGGATCGAGATACCCTGTTTCTGCTAATGGCCTCATTCATTTCAAAATCACCCCCAAAGCACCCTTATATCCATTGATTATGTCACGCAATATCGATTTATGCGTACCCGGCAGGGGAAAAGGGATTTACTTGAGGCTTTTTATATGTCATCGCCTCAAACCCAGGATTGGACGAGCCTCTCATAATCTAGAAACTGGAATGCTAAAATCCAATTATCATAGCGAATATTAGGTCGAAATTATCAAATAAAGGGGTGTTCGACATTATGCTCGATTATGTCGTGTATGAAATTTTTTACTTTGGGTGGCGATAACGCGAGACCTTAGCAACAAAGTAAGCCATTCGCCGCACGACAGAAGGAAAAATATTGTAGTTATCGAGAATGACAAGGGAAACAAACCAAACACGCTACGCCAACGATAAAAAGGAGAAGCTAGAAGATGATTGGTGGGCGGAAAATGAATGAAGAACGCTGAAGCGAAACCAATGGGAAGATAGCTGGACTGGTATGCGATACAATGGGAGAAAATATGAAGGCGAAGCTGCTAATGTTTATGCTCATGTGCGCTAAGATCACGCTTGAAATCTCCATGATAATGGTCACACTCGTCAAGCAATACTCCTTCAGCAGGCAGCTTGCCTGTCCAGCTCACATTTTCACCAGCCGTGTCCAAGGTATTGTACAAGACGCCCTTGTCCTGCAGTTCCTTGGTGATAGGCTCCAGATCAAGGCCGAGATAGTCACGGATGAATTCTCCAACTTCAGTGTTCTCGTGGTTGCCGACCAAAGGCCGCGCGTGTTCGTGGCTCGAAGCATAGATATTCACATCGACAGCTGAGGGAATAGTCATGTTAGGCCTCGTTCAAGATCCTTAAAAAAAAGACAGTGTATGGAATATATAAATGGGCGGGCAGTGTCGGAGGCAAGGAGTCTGAAAGGGGCAAGAGGGAATAGGAAAGCGCCTACCAGAATGGCCATGAGTGGTCCAGCCAATTTGGGCTCTTCGGCTGATGATGTCGGCAAAAATATAATCTGAACTCGTCGGATGCGCAATCAATGACTCGACCTCACTGTCGCTGGCATCGTGAACGCCGAACCCATCCTTGAGCAGGCCGAGAATGTGAGATTTAAGGTCACCACGAGCAATCACGTCCTTTGACGCTACGTAGCTGCGAAGGTCCTTTGCAAGATACTCTGACGAATGGGAGGCATTTGCAAGCACACCAGGATACCATAGGTATTCAGGGTACGTCTCGTGTAACTCTACTCCATAATTAGTTTCGAATGATTGAGGCAAGCATGGAGCATGGAGCGGTTTGCAACTTACGTCTTGCGGTAGCGAGTCCGCCAGTCTCATGGTCGCTAGTGCTAACAACAACGCCCTCGACACCATCTTCCAGGAACTCCAAGACACTGGTGAACGCTTTGTCATAAGCAAGCACTTCGTGGACCTGGGCAGCTGGATCGTTGCCATGGCCAGCATGGTCGATTCGGCTTCCCTCAATCATGAGGAAAAATCCTTTCTCGCTATCTCTCGTGGCATCACTCAGCGCCTTCAGAGCTGTGCGTGCCATCTCATCAAGGGACGGGTAGATATCATCCTGAGTACGGCGATCGATTTCGTAAGGGATGTCAGTATCAGCGAAGAGTCCAAGCAGAGGAAGCTTCACTGAGCTGCCAAGGTTCAAGCCATCAAAGCCTGTGCGATCGGAAACATAGTTGAAGCCGTTTTCCTTAGCCATCTCGACGACATCCTTGCCATCTTTCCTGCACGAACCGTCGGTGGTGTTTGGCAAGAAATGACACCGTCCACCACCGAGCATCAAATCGACCATTCTTCCCAAAGGATAGTACCCGACTTCTTGTTCAGCAATACGGTCTTCTTCGCCACGCATGTTGACGTGAGCGGCGAAGCATGCCGGTGTCGCATCTGTCAGCCTCGTAGTGACCACCAACCCAGTCATATAGCCTGCTCTCTTTGCGGCCTCTAGCACAGTACCACATGGTGAATGGTCAGGTAATATTGAGATAGCGCCGTTATAGCTCTTCAGGCCGCAAGAGAATGCCGTGGCTCCGGCAGCAGAATCGGTGACAAGACTTGAACTTGATCTTGTCCGGGAGCTGCCAATGAGGTGTTGGTCGAGCATGAGAATGTCGTCGATGGGCAAACCCGATTCGTATTGTCGAAATGATCTGGTCATAGAGAGACTTGTTGGACCCATGCCGTCAGAGACCATGAATATCATGTTCCTCTTCCCACTAGGTTTCGGACCAGCGCTCGGTCGATGGTGTGAGGCTTGCTCATGTTGGTACACGACAGCTAAGATGATCACCACCGCCGTCGCTAGAAGAGCCCAGGCAAAAAGACCAACCTCTCTCCAGACAGCCCATCGTGACTTGGGTCCATTTCTGCGTTCGGTACGTTCTCCGGTGAGGAGAGCGTCCTCTTCAGCAATGTCACGGTCGTCAGAGTGCTGGCTTGAAGGCCGGTCTGCAGCTAGAAGAGGCTGCTCGGAAGGCGCCATAGCGCTATTCGGGCGACTCTGGAGCCGTCTATTCTGAATATCAAGAAAGTAGTATGATTGAAGGCCTCAGAACCTATGAGATGAGATCATACGAAAGGACTGCATACAGTGCTTCAGTGACAGCAATCGCGGCCAGTGGAAGGCCTGAAAGACTGAGCTAGGTGGAGACGTCGGAGCTCCCCCAGTTCGCTTCGGGAATGGATGCAAGTCAGGTCGAGTCTTGTCACACTACGTCAAGATAAGCTGCACAGGTACATAATACGGCCCCATGATAAACCACCAAGGTGATCGTCTTCGCGGTCTCCAATCATATCGAGACTCACTACAGATACTTGCCCGTCTGAGCTTTTCGTCTGTTGCACAAAGTATATATATAATGAGCAGTATAGACATCTTTTCTTTTGAAATGTAAGGTACGTTCAGTTAAGCCGTGATATTTGCGCATTCTCATCTACGTACGGTCCTCCCCATACCATGAAAACGCACCGTACTGTAAATCTTTAATGCTCATGTAGTTCGAGACTTGGGCTGCTGGACGAATTTAGGCATCAAAGCAAAAATACAAGATACGGAGATATCAGCATGGCTCCTTCCAACCTAGAGGGATGAGCGCTGCTGCAACATTGCCAACTCCTCGTTCTGTTGCGAGCAAATTAAATTGAGCAGCAGCATTCCGAGTATCTTGGATTTCAACCCTAATGCCGAGCGACTGAATAAAGCTTTTCGTCTCGGGAGTTATTGGTCGCATCGTAGCACCCAAACCCAAAATTAGGAGATCTATCAAATGTTTGTGGGGCATCAGTCTTCGTGAAAATTTCTGAGGAGGAGAAGGTAGAAATTGCTATGGTTGTGCTACGTGTTCGCAACATACCTGGCTTCGGCCAAATCAAATCTAAAATCCCCCACGCGCTTTTAGAAGCATGCCATTGCCCTTTACGATTTATGAGACTACCTCTTCTCTCACCATCGGTGCCATCGTTCGCTTCCCATGGTCTCCAAACAAACGCCTCTCCTGCGACCAACATACAGCCACTTCCGCCGGTGATCTTCAATCCACTGCTAAGGTGGAACCCATCGTCGAGACAAGCATCGATAGCTGTAGCGGGGGCGTTCGTACCCGCTAGAACATCAAGTCTTGCAAAGTCCGTTTGAGTATCCTCCTGCGATTGAGGCCCGCGGTAAGTACTTCGAGGCTTGGGAGAAGTGCGAGCTAATGACGTTGTGTCGTGGTATGGCCTCCTTTGTTGCATTGGCTTAGAAATTGCATTGTCGCTATGTCGCTGCGGCGGTGCGCCAAGCCTGCATATAGCTCCCTGACTGCTTAACGATCTTGGGTGGAAATGAAGTTTCGAGGAAATGACATTGTGAGAAATCCGAGCAAGCTGCTTGCATGCTGGGCTCATTGTTGGGATCGCCTGTACAAATATAACAGGTCAGAGTTGTTACAATTGGCGTACGTCCAGTAATTAACAGCGGCAAAACTGGGGAAATACCTATATATATAATTGTACGAGATTATTTATTAATGAAGAAATTTTGAGCTTCTTCCCCATTTCAGGACTCTGCCTTTGAGGGAAAAGATGAACGTCATTATATTTGTTGCGCTTGGGATTGGTTCAGCTTCCCGGTACAACATTCATACCTCGGATGCGGAAATAACATGTCACTAGGTAGTGACTCGCCTCGCAGCGGACATGAGGGCCTTACATGTAACTCTATTACGAACAATCTAGAGAGGTCTAGTGATGGCATGAGAGCTGTGGCTAAATAAAGCCCGTTGCACATATTCCCAACATGGAAAATTTGAGTAAATGTTTTATACTTTAGAGATACCCTTTGAACATGATTATTACTGCCTTGAGGTACTCACATCATCGCATCATCGCATCATCGCATCATCGCATCATCGCATCATCGCATCATCGCACAATCGCATTCTAGCATTCATCTTAGCCATAAGCCACGTCTCCACGCAACTTTTTCATCAAGTCCAAAGCACGACATTGATTCCAACCCGTTTAGTGATTATGATTTTGGTCAAAAAATGCATCACGAAAGTTACTTTCCGGCTGACTCGGCGATCTGAAATGGCATTGAAGATGAATTTCCCTTAGTAAAGAGGATCTCGGACAGGGCGACGTTGTCGATCTCATCACATATTTACTTTGCCCCGTCGACACGAAGGTTCAATGGCCCGCAAGTCGAAGCAAATCATATCCTGCAAAATGGGCGAGTATCGACGTTGGGTGAAGGGATCAAAAGATTATTCAGAGTTCAAGAAGCCAACATCAATCGAGCGGCACAGACGCGTTCCAGAGACAGCAGATTTGATTGTTTTCCGGTGCTAACAAAGACTGAAACTCTAGTCACAGCCCGCGAGTCATGTCGACCCATTGACACCCAAGACAATTGCAACGCCCCAAATCCCACTACTTAATTTAGCGCTTCTTCTGTTGCGACTCCTTGAGCACCTGTTGAGTTAAATTGACGTTAGTATACCTGCAGAGAGGGCCTTGGTTCCCAGCATGGGAATGCATAGCCTGCATACCTTCTTGACAATCTTCTGCTCCTCGATAAGGAAGGCACGGACGACACGGTCCTTCACGCAGTTGGCGCATCTTGAGCCACCATAGGCGCGCTGGACGGTCTTCTTGGGGCGAGAGACGGTAGCGTACTCGCGGGGCCGGAGAGAGGGAACCTAATAAGAGGTCCGTGTCAGCGAGCTATTCCGACGTTTTCCAAAAGCGAGGTATGTAGACAAAGTCGAGCGACGGTCTCTGTGCTGTATTGGTCGTGTCTATCGAATTGTCCAGAATGTCCCATCTCCAATCCAGTAATTCCACCCGTCGTATCGCATATGTCCTTCAGTTGAACTCCTCCGGCGTAATTCCTCAAACGACACGTGCTGTCCAGACACAAATGACCGATGTTCTCCTTTGCCTAACCCTCCAAAAAGAAATCCTTCACTTACACCCGGCAGCTTGATACCGCAGTCACCGCATTTCGGCGCGGAGGGCTTCTTCTTGATGTGAAGATACCGGAGCTTTCCACCAGGGGTCTTGATGACGCGGACCTTGTTGGACCGGGTGTTGTATCTGAAAATTTCCACCACATTAGTACGGGAGACTTTCGATAATCGAGCATTCGAGATAATCGCGATCGTCCAAGGGTAACTTACGCCTGCCTGCGGCGCTATTTCAAGAATAAATCGTCAGCATCGATAATACTAATATCTCATATTCAGACAAACGTACGTAGGTCAATCTAGTGGAAGCCATTTTGCCGTTTCCTAGGTATCCGCCGCAATCGTTGGTCGTGCTGTCGTTTCGTTGTTCGACCTTCGAATTTCCTCGCTTGGCTGTGTGGAAAAGTGGGCTTCAACCCTGAGGCTCAAATCATGTGATTTAAAACAACGCTATTCCTCTCTTGGAAATCTGACGCCAAGAAATCTGATCAGGTATCGCGGTACCTCTGAGCTCGATCAGAGAAACGCCACTTGAGGCAAGAATCTACAAACTCCATCATCGCAATTGGAGTGAGCGCGGCTTTTCATCACGAACGCCTGGGTGGCTAGATCCACTGTACTCCTTTCTCTGTTCTTTCCTTCGTTAGCCTTCGACATCCTTCGTTGGACTGCTTGGAGGCAGAGGTGAGAGAAAGAGCAGCCCAGGGCGTCCTGTCGCCCCAATCGATATCCTCTGGCGTTCGTGTTTTTCCACCCGGATCGACATCATGTCCAATCTCCCACCGCCTCCCCCAGGATGGGGCGCGTCAGTCCCTCCCTCGATGCCACTCGCACCGCCTCCGCCGGGTTATCGCCCGCCAGCTGATCCTCAGATCGCCAAGTTTGCGCAAAAGAAAAAGGAATGGTTGCGGACTCAAAGGAATCGGTTTGGAGAGAAGCGAAAGGGGGGATTTGTTGAGACACAGAAGGCCGATATGCCACCGGAACACTTGCGCAAAATTGTCAAGGACATTGGCGATGTTTCACAGAAAAAGTTCAGCAGTGATAAGCGGAGCTATCTTGGAGCATTAAAGTTCATGCCTCATGCTGTTCTGAAACTGCTTGAGAATATGCCAATGCCGTGGGAGTCTGCGAGAGAGGTCAAGGTCCTTTATCATGTAAACGGTTGCTTGACGCTAGTCAACGAAATACCTCGAGTTATCGAACCTGTATTCCACGCCCAGTGGGCCACCATGTGGGTGTGTATGCGACGAGAAAAGAGCGACCGGAGGCATTTTAAACGTATGCGATTCCCACCATTCGATGACGAGGAACCTCCTCTATCCTGGTCAGAGAACATTGAGGACGTGGAACCATTGGAACCGATTCAGATGGAGTTGGACGAAAGCGAAGATAGCCCAGTCTACGAATGGTTCTACGACCATCGACCGTTGTTGGACACCCCACACGTCAATGGCCCGAGCTATAAGACCTGGAATCTTACGCTACCTCAAATGGCTACATTGTATCGCCTCAGTCACCAGCTGCTGAGTGATGTGGTTGATGAGAATTATTTTCACATGTTCGATTTAAACAGCTTTTTGACTGCAAAGGCTCTTAACGTGGCCATTCCTGGCGGTCCACGGTTTGAACCGCTTTACAAGGACGTGGACCCTAATGACGAAGACTTCGGGGAGTTCAATGCTATCGACCGCATCATTTTCCGTGCTCCGATCCGAACCGAGTATCGAGTATCATTCCCGTACCTCTACAACTCACTCCCTCGAAGTGTAAAGCTGTCTTGGTACTCTCACCCACAAATCGTCTACGTCCGTGCCGAGGATCCTAATCTCCCTGCATTTTACTTTGATCCGGTCATCAACCCGATCTCGTCTCGATCGGTAGCTCCGAAGAACATCACTACCAGCCATGAAGATGAGATATTCGGGTACGGAAATGATGAGGATGACGAGTTTGTTCTGCCTGCTGATGTGGAACCCTTCCTGGGTGATCAAGAATTGTACACCGAGGATACTGCCTCAGCTATAGCGTTGTGGTGGGCTCCTTTCCCATTCGATAGGCGATCAGGCCGTATGGTTCGTGCACAGGATGTGCCGCTCGTGAAGCAATGGTATCTAGAGCATGTTCCACAAGGGCAACCTGTGAAGGTGCGAGTCTCGTACCAAAAGCTTCTTAAAACATACGTGTTGAATGAACTCCATAAGCGGCCGCCCAAATCTCAAAGCAAGCAGAATCTCCTCAGATCTCTTAAGGGCACAAAGTTTTTCCAGCAAACTACGATTGACTGGGTCGAAGCCGGCCTTCAAGTTTGTCGACAAGGCTTTAATATGCTTAACCTTCTCATTCATCGGAAAAATCTGACGTACTTGCATCTCGACTATAACTTCAACCTCAAGCCCGTTAAGACTTTGACGACCAAGGAGCGTAAGAAGTCTCGATTTGGAAACGCTTTCCATCTTATGCGGGAAATTCTTCGTCTTACGAAGTTGATTGTCGATGCACAAGTCCAATACCGGCTTGGAAACATTGATGCCTTCCAACTTGCAGACGGTATCCTTTATGCTTTTAACCATGTTGGTCAATTGACGGGCATGTACCGGTACAAGTACAAATTAATGCATCAAATTCGATCCTGCAAGGATCTGAAACATCTGATCTATTATCGTTTTAACTCTGGCCCTGTTGGGAAAGGTCCGGGATGTGGTTTCTGGGCCCCAGCATGGAGAGTATGGCTCTTTTTCTTGAGAGGTATCATTCCCCTTCTTGAGCGTTGGCTCGGAAACCTCTTGTCTCGTCAATTTGAAGGACGTCACAGCAAGGGTGTTGCGAAGACGGTGACCAAGCAAAGAGTCGAATCGCATTTTGATCTTGAACTTCGCGCGTCTGTCATGGCCGATCTTATGGACATGATGCCTGAAGGCATCAAGCAGAGTAAAGTCAACACCGTTCTTCAGCATTTGTCGGAAGCTTGGCGATGCTGGAAGAGTAATATTCCATGGAAAGTTCCTGGTCTCCCTGCGCCCATTGAAAACATTATCCTTCGGTACGTCAAGAGCAAGGCGGACTGGTGGGTCTCTGTTGCCCACTACAACCGTGAGCGTATAAGGAGAGGTGCCACAGTCGACAAGACTGTTGCGAAGAAGAACTTGGGTAGACTTACTCGCCTTTGGCTGAAGGCCGAACAAGAAAGACAGCACAACTATATGAAGGACGGCCCATACGTTTCTTCTGAAGAAGCGGTCGCGATTTACACTACCACTGTCCATTGGCTAGAGTCCCGGAAGTTTTCGCCGATCCCTTTCCCCAGTGTATCGTACAAGCACGATACCAAGATTCTTATCCTTGCTCTTGAGAGGCTGCGTGAGGCTTACTCGGTCAAAGGCCGATTGAACCAAAGTCAGCGAGAGGAGCTCGCTCTTATCGAACAAGCCTACGACTCTCCCGGTACAACTCTTGCTAGGATCAAGCGGTTCCTTCTCACCCAACGTGCGTTCAAAGAAGTTGGCATTGACATGAATGACAACTACAGCACCATCAATCCCGTTTACGATATCGAACCAGTCGAGAAAATCACAGATGCGTACTTGGATCAATATCTATGGTACCAGGCTGACCAACGCCATCTTTTCCCGGCATGGATCAAGCCTTCGGATTCGGAAGTGCCGCCTTTACTGGTCTACAAATGGGCTCAAGGGATCAATAACTTGGACAGAGTCTGGGAGACTGCTGACGGGGAATGCAACGTCATGATCGAGACTGAGCTTTCTAAAGTCTATGAGAAGATCGATCTGACCCTGTTAAACCGTCTTCTGCGTCTTATTATGGACCATAATTTGGCAGATTATATCACCTCTAAGAATAACGTGCAGCTCAATTACAAGGACATGAACCATACCAACAGCTATGGTATGATTCGCGGTTTGCAGTTCTCTGCATTCGTATTTCAATACTATGGCCTTGTTATTGACCTTCTTCTGCTCGGATTGCAACGAGCTAGTGAGATTGCCGGACCGCCGCAGAGTCCCAACGATTTCTTGCAATTTAGGGATCGCGCTACGGAAACCAGACACCCAATTCGACTTTATTCCCGATACATTGATCGTATTTGGGTGTTTTTCCGATTCACTGCTGACGAGTCCCGGGACTTGATACAGCGATTTTTGACCGAGCAGCCCGACCCCAACTTTGAAAATGTCATCGGCTACCGCAACAAGAAATGCTGGCCTCGTGATTCAAGGATGAGGCTGATGAGGCATGATGTTAACCTTGGCCGTGCTGTCTTCTGGGATCTCAAGAATAGGCTGCCTAGATCAGTCACCACGATTGAGTGGGATGATACTTTCTCCAGCGTCTACAGCAAGGACAACCCGAACTTGCTCTACTCCATGAGTGGTTTTGAGGTCCGCATCCTACCTAAGATTCGAAACCTTAATGAAGAGTTCCCGGTCAAGGACAGCGTCTGGTCTTTAGTCGACAACGCGACCAAAGAACGCACTGCCCATGCCTTTTTGCAGGTCACTGAGGAAGATATTCAAAAGTTTAATAACCGCATTCGGCAGATTCTTATGTCCTCTGGCTCGACAACTTTCACAAAGATTGCCAACAAATGGAACACTGCACTCATTGCTCTATTCACCTATTATCGCGAAGCAGCTATATCGACCGTTAATCTGCTTGACACAATTGTCAAGTGTGAAACCAAGATCCAGACAAGAGTGAAGATCGGCTTGAACTCCAAGATGCCGTCTCGTTTCCCGCCAGCAGTCTTCTACACACCGAAGGAGCTTGGTGGTCTTGGTATGATTTCGGGCTCTCACATCCTTATCCCGACCAGCGATAAACGTTGGTCTAAGCAAACCGACACTGGCGTAACGCACTACCGTGCCGGTATGTCGCACGATGAAGAGACGCTCATCCCCAATATCTTCCGCTACATCATCCCATGGGAGGCTGAATTTATCGACTCACAGCGCGTGTGGACTGAGTATTCTCAGAAGCGCCAGGAAGCGAATCAGCAGAACCGTAGATTGACCCTTGAGGATCTAGAAGATAGCTGGGACCGTGGATTGCCTCGTATCAATACACTCTTTCAGAAGGACCGGAGTACCCTCAGCTTCGACAAGGGTTTCCGGACCAGAACCGAATTCAAGACGTATCAGTTAATGAAGAGCAACCCATTTTGGTGGACAAGTCAACGACATGACGGCAAGCTTTGGAATCTGAACGCTTACCGTACGGACGTTATTCAAGCCCTTGGCGGTGTTGAAACTATTCTTGAACATACTTTATTCAAGGCCACGGCTTTCCCCTCGTGGGAAGGATTATTCTGGGAGAAAGCTTGTCTCGCCAAGGGAACACAGCTTCTGCGTCACAATGGCACCAAAGTCGCGGTAGAAGACGTCAAGGAAGGGGACCTACTTCTGGGCCCAGACGGTGGGCATCGTCGCGCCTTCAACATCGTCAACGGCAAAGACCGCCTTTATCGCATCAAAATCGGCGCCCTTATGGAGGATCTCGTGGTCACGCCAAACCATATCTTGGTCCTCTATCGGGAAAAGAATGCTCGAAAAAATAACGAGGAAAAGAGTAAGGATTACAATGAGGCGAATCTCGATGGTGAAGTGTCCGAAACCGAGAAGTTTGAGACTGTCGAGATGACAGCCGCAGAGTTCGCTGCCCTTGACGAGAAGGAAAGGGGCAAGCATCTGCTCTTCAGGTCCCCAGTCTTCGAACTGCCCGAGCAGGCCGTGTCAGCAAACCCTCACGCCAACAGCTTCACCGTCAAGGATATCTCCCTTGAATTGGAGGCAACGGAATGGGCTGGTTTCCGGGTGGATCAAGACCAGCTTTATTTGCGGCACGACCATCTCGTGCTGCATAACAGTGGTTTTGAGGAATCAATGAAGTTTAAGAAGTTAACCAATGCTCAGCGCTCGGGTCTTAATCAGATTCCAAATCGTCGATTCACTCTTTGGTGGTCTCCGACTATCAATCGAGCAAACGTTTACGTTGGTTTCCAAGTGCAACTCGATCTAACGGGCATTTTCTTGCACGGAAAGATTCCTACCCTTAAGATTTCCTTGATCCAAATTTTCCGAGCTCACTTGTGGCAAAAGATTCATGAGTCAGTTGTTATGGATCTTTGCCAAGTCTTCGATCAGGAACTCGAGTCGTTGGGTATTGAGACGGTGCAGAAAGAGACAATCCATCCGAGAAAGTCTTACAAGATGAACAGCTCCTGTGCCGACATCCTTCTTTTCGCTAGTCACAAGTGGAACGTAACGCGTCCCTCCATCCTCTTTGATACTAAGGACACGATTGAGGCCACTACTACCAACAAGTTCTGGATAGATGTGCAGCTGCGATACGGTGATTATGATTCTCACGACATCGAGCGTTATGTCCGTGCCAAATATCTCGACTACACAACGGACAGCATGAGCATCTATCCGTCGGCAACCGGTCTCATGATCGCGATCGATCTCGCATATAACCTGTACTCGGCTTATGGACAGTACTTCCCCGGCTTGAAGACGCTTGTTCAGCAAGCTATGGCGAAAATTATGAAAGCGAATCCGGCACTTTATGTCCTTCGGGAGCGAATCAGGAAGGGTTTACAGCTCTACGCTTCTGAAAGCAACCAGGAATTTCTGAACTCGCAGAATTATTCGGAACTCTTCAGCAACCAGATCCAGCTGTTCATTGATGATACCAACGTCTATCGAGTTACCATCCATAAGACGTTTGAAGGTAACCTAACTACGAAGCCGATCAACGGTGCCATTTTTATCTTCAACCCTAGAACAGGTCAATTGTTCCTTAAGATCATTCATACCAGTGTGTGGGCTGGACAGAAGCGTCTCGGTCAGTTAGCAAAATGGAAAACAGCTGAAGAGGTTGCCGCCCTCATTCGATCATTGCCCGTCGAGGAGCAGCCGAAGCAGCTCATTGTCACTCGAAAGGGTCTCCTGGATCCCCTCGAAGTGCACTTGCTCGACTTTCCCAATATCTCTATTCGGGCTTCGGAACTGCAATTGCCATTCCAAGCCGCAATGAAGGTTGAAAAGCTTGGCGACATGATCCTTCGTGCTACGGAGCCGCAGATGGTTCTTTTCAACCTGTACGATGAATGGCTGAAGACCATTTCCTCGTACACTGCATTTTCTCGTTTGATCCTCATCCTTCGAGCATTGCATGTCAACCAGGACAAAACCAAACTGCTTCTACGCCCCGACAAGACCATCATCACTAAGGAGCACCACATTTGGCCTTCACTCTCTGATGAAGACTGGATCAAGGTTGAAGTGCAGCTGCGCGACCTAATTTTGAACGACTATGGAAAGAAAAACAATGTCAACACATCCAGCTTGACCAGCAGTGAAGTCCGCGATATCATTCTCGGTATGGAGATTAGCGCTCCATCCATGCAGCGTCAACAGGCTGCCGAGATTGAGAAACAGCAGCAAGAACAGCAGCAACTCACGGCCGTCACTACGAAGACGCAGAATGTTCGCGGAGAAGAGATTGTTGTCACTACCACTTCGCAATACGAACAACAGACTTTTGCCTCCAAGACCGAGTGGCGAACTCGAGCTATCGCAACTTCTAACCTCCGCACTCGTGCCAACAACATATACATCTCATCCGATGACATCCGCGAAGATGACCACTACACGTACATTATGCCCAAGAATATCCTCAAGAAGTTCATTGCCATTGCCGATCTACGCGTCCAAGTCGCAGGCTACTTGTATGGCTCTTCGCCTCCGGACAACGACCAGGTCAAGGAGGTCCGTACCATTGTCATGATCCCTCAAGTGGGTAACACTCGCGATGTGCAGCTTCCTCACCAGCTACCTCAACACGAGTATCTATCTACGATGGAGCCCCTTGGTGTCATCCACACTGTTTCTGGTAATGAGCTGCCTTACATGAGCGCGATGGATGTCACTCAGCATGCTCGTCTCATGAATTCTCACGCTTCATGGGACAAGAAGACTGTAACCATGACCGTCTCATTTACCCCAGGCTCAGTATCACTCGCTGCTTGGGCGCTTAATCCCCAAGGCTACAAGTGGGGCGCTGAGAACAAGGACACTAGCTCCGACCAACCGCAGGGCTTCTCCACTGCCTTCGGCGACAAGTGTCAACTGCTTCTCAGTGACAAAATTAGAGGATATTTCCTCGTTCCTGACAACAATGTCTGGAATTACAGCTTTATGGGCAGCAGTTTTGGCTCTGTCGAGAAGAAGCCAGTCTATGTCAAGATGGATACGCCATTGGTGAGTTTTCCTCTGAATCTTTCCCCTTGCTTCGTAAATATTCCCCATCCCTCATTTTCCGTAATCTACTTAAATCGCTTGCCATGACTATCTTGCTGACTGAGCTTTCTTCACTATAGCGCTTCTACGACGACCAGCACCGCCCTCTGCACTTCCAGAACTTTGCTGAGCTCGAGGATATCTGGGTTGACCGGTCTGACAATTTTGAGTGATCGATTTGATTTGTTCGGCATGCTTTGTTCGAAGATATTGTTCTCAGTTTCTTGATATACATACATCAAACGGATGAGTTTCTGGTAGGCATGTTGCATATTTGTACGATTAAAATTTCTGCTTGCAGTGTGGCGTTTTCTGATCATTTTGTGGGCGACCCTTGGCACTCGCATGTTTCGAACGCACTTGTATTTTTATCTAATATTGCAAAAGAATTCATTCCTTTTAGCACAGTTCACATAAGGCTTCGTACCGAATGACATCTTTGCCGGATGATCCGTTTCTAGGGTGTGGTAGCTACACAGTGGTATTGAGATATTAAACATTTCATACTTGATCGATACGGATAGATACGCAGAAGGGGTATTCAAACATGCCTACGTATTATTTAATCTATCTTTTTTAGCGTAGAGATGTGAATGAGAACAGATGACGACCTAAAAGTATTTTTAGGGTGATCTGGTGCAGGGTCGTAATATGCGATTAAGGTTCCCGGATCTACTTTGGATTTCAAATCAGGTGGGGCTTGTACTGTCTGTTACCTTCGCTGGTCACTTTCACTTTCGTCACAATTGAGGACTACTTCATGCGATTGTGTTTTCTATTGCACTCAGGTCGTAAGTTGGAAGGGCCAGCAAAGCGCATAATGGCGAACAGAGACTCGATTGACGTAGCTGACGGAGTACTTGCCCTCTACTTCCACGACTCAATTTTTCTTCCTTTTCCCTCTTATTCCTTTCAGGCATTTTTGGGTGGGAATTGCGGTAGCAGCCTTTTGTTTGTGCCACATGTTTGTACTTGATAGTCAAAGGCACCACACCTATTGATCTCTTACATGCAGGCGCGCGCTTTGAGGCCTCGCCGGCAGTTTGGGTGCTTGCGCATCACATATCAGGCGCTTATTGGTCAATACCAGCATTGAACAGACCAGTCACTGAGAGCTGACACAGTCATTGTCATGCACAACGGGAAGAACAGCGAAAGCTCCAAGTGAAGCCTAATGTAACCCAGCGAGTTGGCAAACGAGACCGCCAGGCTGATATTGATATAAAAGCATTCGTTTGGAACGAGAATCGCTGGTTACCATTGCATCTTTCGATCGCATCCGGAGGCCGAGTGCCCTCGCTATTCTTTACTTTCAAGGCTGTTCTTGGCATCATAGTTCAAGTCGATCAAACTGGTAAAGACTTGCGGCTCTAACGTCGCACTTCCCGTAATGTTTGCTTACTAACCATGCTCGGTCCCCAGATTTACGCCGCTGAAAATCGCGAGAAAATAAAGCCGGGGATAGCGGGAAATATTCTCACCAAAACATTTGACATTCTACAATCCGGCAGCTTGTTCAATATGAATTCCTATGATTTGGCGGAGAGCGAATTACAGGCTAATTTCGAGGCTTTTGCACTCGTTGATACAAGACGTAATGAATTGATTCAGGTTCAAACCCTCACCGTTTCTCCCACCGGAGATAAAGTTTTGGTGAAATTTCATATGCGCTAATTGGATTTTTTCCACGCAGTGGCTATACAAGGAAAATTGCCAGTTGAAGTTAGAACTGGTCAATTTAAAGGCCGATCATGAAGCCCAGTTAAGATGCCGTAGAGATTATCAAGCTCAGGCTCTAGAGGAAAGAGAAGACCATTTACGGACAAAGCAGATAATGGTGAGAAAGTCCTGATATGAGTGGCACGTGATATGCGTATGCTAACAGCTTGAGAAGGAGAAAAATCCGTTCGCTTTACTGTTAATCGATGGTGATGGTTATATTGTAAGTGCAATTTAAGACGTAATCCATTCTCAAAGGATACCAATTGGAATCACATGCTAATGCGTCTTGGAATAAAGTTTCATGATGAGCTTCTAAAAGGTTGTGCGAGCGGCGGCGCTGAAGCTGCGCATCGCCTTTTAAGTGCAGCTAAGGATTATGTTCAGAAGCTGAGCGATTTTTCGGGCCAGTGGTCTATCATGGTCAAAATATATGCAAACTTAGGCGGACTAGCACGCAAATTGGTTCAAATTGGCTCCATTAAAACTGTTGAGGACATGACAGCGTTTGCATGTGGATTTACCAGGCATCATGCTCTCTTCGACTTTGTCGATGTCGGCATGGGCAAGGAGCGCGCTGATCATAAGCTGAGAAGTAAGTGCTCGAATGCAGCTCGTCTATCTGCTCTTTATTTATGGGGCTTTTGTCCATCTAGATTGCTTACGCACAGGTGCCGTGTAGATCTATTGGACTTATTCATTCATAATCACCAGTGCAAGCATATACTGTTTGCATGCACTCATGATAACGGTTACGTCCCGGTTCTAGACCAGTACCGGGTTGACGAGAAGCTGAGAAGCCGTGTGAGCTTGCTCAATGCAATGCCAATGGCGAGTGGATTCATCGAACTACCGTTTCGCAGCGTAGAGTTTCCAGCGGTCTTCAGATCCGAGCCTTTGCCGCCACCAAAGCCGATTGCTCCTCCTGTTGCTGTCCGAAAGCCTAGTGCTGAAAGTAATAGCATTTCTGAGCCGGTCTCGTTTGCGTCAGCTGCCGCTACTGCTCTCCCAGCAAAAACATCTAGTCCCGTCAATGGCGGCTTAGTGATCCAGGTTTCAGGAAGTACTCCTAAACCGAAGATTACTATGGACATGCTAGGGCTTGGAGTTATTCTGCTAAACAGCGAAGATCAGCGCGTAGAGCCGGAGCTTGGAAAATATGATCCAGCTGTTTATCAGCAGTCCCTTCGCACAAATAAGCTAAAGGGTGTCTGTAACAAATATCATTTACTTGGGACATGCACGAGTTCAAATTGTCCCTTCTCGCATGCCAAGCTGACTGAAGAAGAAAAAATGGTCTTAAGATACAATACTCGGAAGAGCCCATGTTCGTATGGCCTCGAATGTCGCGACTTTTACTGCCTTTACGGCCATAAATGTCCGCATCCAGTCTGCCACTACGGTCCGACATGTTCGTTCAAAGGAATGCATCGAATCGATCAGAAGGTAGCTAAGAAGCTTGAGGACAAGATCTAAATTTATCCTATAAACTCTTCAGGATACATTTTGATAAAATATGATTGGTCTACGATTGAGAATGAAGTTGTTGCTCAATGTCAAGCGGGAGTCACAGCTTCAGTGGGATGATAGTAACCCTAATAAGCTAAAGGGGCGAGATATTATAATCATTAGTTAAATAATCAATTTCGGTATTGATTTGGATGATAGCATGTTCTGATCTGCTAAATGTGACTGTTATGTGTTGCTCAGCTTGCGCCCACCCAGGTGAAGGCATTGAGGTTGATAGACATGATAGCAATTGCTCTTTCCTGGTTGGTCGGCGCCAAAAGGGAAGAACTCGGATGCGGATGCAGTGCCATGCTGACTAATCACTCATCACCCACGAGCGAGAGGAATCAGATCCGAAGCTCGACCATCACTCGATCAAACCTGGCAGCCAGCTCAAGACTTCACCTCGAGACTCTCCACTCCCAGCCCAATTGATTCCTCGCAGCCATGTTCCTGCAACGCTCTGCCTTCGCCGCCCGCCGCGCGGCCTTCAACCCCATTGTGAAGCGCAGCTTCACCTCCTCCTTCATCCGCCGTAATGCCCTCCCCCTCCCTTCTACGGCTCAACACCTCGCAGGCCGTCAATTGTGCGAGGAAAGCTTCTGCCAACATTCGACTAACATACTCAATTGATAGGCGCGGACAAGATTGACCCCCTTCCCGGCCAGCCTGACAAGCATGTGAAGCCATTTGACGGTGAGCAAAATCCAATCCCGACCTGGTAGCGATATTATTGCGACCTCCCCGACCGTGCCATTCGAATTATTCGATAATCCTGTTCAATCGGCAATCTTGGTCACGCTTTTCATTCTCAGCATCGGGTCGACTGCGCCATTGGATGAGTTCAACGAAATCGCAATCGAAGGTCAATGGAAGGGGAACCGCGATGGATACGTGATAATTAATAATAATTGGGACATGCAATTGCTGATACAAGTGTGATAATCAATAGAGATCAAGACCGAGTCCGACCTTCTCCCTCCCGGTGCCGCCCCCGGTACCGTTCCCACCGATCTCGAGCAGGCAACTGGTCTCGAGCGTTTGGAAATCCTCGGAAAGATGCAGGGTGTCGACATTTTCGACATGAAGCCCCTTGATGCCAGCCGCAAGGGTAAGAATACACTTATGTTTTTGGTCGTCCACCTATATATCGCTCCTTTTCCTATACCTTGTCCACAAGCCCAGACCTGAATCTATGATTTGAACCCGTCCACCGACTTGGCCTTCCTCGACACGCTCAACCCAATTTGAACGAGGCAAAGTTGCTAATCATCTATTTCGCAATTAAACAGGCACCCTTGAAAACCCCATCATCGTCAAGTCTTTTGGTGATGAGCAGTATGCCGGCTGCACTGGTTACCCTGCTGACTCTCACATCACCCTTTGGTTGACCGTAAGTCTTTTCAGTCAATTTATATAACCTACGATCTCTTCTGGTGTCCTCTCTCAGACACAATACTCTGGCCACATTTGAAAACAATATTCAAAATGCTAATGGCAAACTTTACAGATGTCCCGTGAGCGGCCCATTGCCCGCTGCACCGAGTGCGGCAGCGTCTACAAGATGGAATATGTCGGTCCTCAGGACGACCACCACCACGGCCGTAAGTCTAGACCCATTAGCTTCCGCTCTTCCGTTTGCCCCGTTCCTCGACATCTCCTTCTTCGTGAATTGGTAGATTGCTAACCTCGCTGTCATCACTACCACAGACCACGGCTACGAGGAGCCCAAGACCTTTGCCGACTTCGTCAAGCCCGAGTACAGATAAATTTATCCCCCTAATTCCGTCCTGTAATTATTATTATAGCGCGGATGTGTTTACTTTATTTGAAGGATACATTTTTTGAGCGACTGTTGTCTCGGTATGAGAGTGGGCAAAGCGAAGAGTTGGCCTCGCGCTCGAGGAGGTAGTGGATGCGTCCGTTTTTTTAAATAATCGAGGGTAGAGTGCGTACGTATGTATTTATATGTATGTAGAAAGATTTATTGGGCGGATTGGGAGGGGCCATTCCCAGTATTGCTGCAATAGTAGAACGTTTCTGTTTATATCTGATGCCTTGGATCAAAGATCACAGAGTGAGAGTTGAAGCCATCGGTTTTGGTTTCGTATATCGTCATTGGTAGAATCCCTCACACAAAAACATTTATACATTTGCCCATCACACAGATGACACAACGACTCCAAGAGGCACAGCAACCGGAGGTAGGCGATAACCCATTTGGGAAGGTGTACAAGAAAAACTTGAAAAGCCCATGATTCGATTCTCGTAGTCATCATTATTGTCGTTGGCGTCGTTGTAGCAAGTTCTATCCAGGCTAGATATGAAAATAAAAGGTACGTAATGACAAACTGGAGCACAACAAATTGTTGAGCCAAGAGGGAAAACTTGGAGTAGAGAAGAGAGACAGAGAACAATAGCCAGCTAATGGCGAGGAGGAACAAACAAAAACCAAGAACAAACAGGAGAAAAGGGAGGTAAAACCTGACGAAAAGAGAAAATAATAAAAGACCATGAAAGAGAGAACAGAGAGAGAAAAGAACCAAAAGGGGGAGCAGAGGTTTAGATGGTATCTGGAAGATAAAAGAGAAAAAAAAGAAATAAAAGGTAAATAACGATAAGTAAACAAGTCAGACAAAGTTCATAAGTGTTGGATGTAAAGGTAATGGGAAAGCATGCATAAAGGAAATTAGTAACAAAGCATGAAGCTATCAAGTCGTTTCTTCTGTGTGTCGTGAGTCATAACAATGGTCTAAGTCTGGGGTCATAAGTACCACGTAGTGTGAATAGAGCCTGGCCGCTGCCACCCCAAAGTCAAATAATTAAGTAGGGGAAATCGACAAGAACAAGCAATTAGAAGATGCAGCGCGAGAAAAAGCAAAAGAGAATAAGCAAAACACAATGTGATAGTGCAGGGTAGAAATCGACTCCCAGAGAGCTTGAGATCGATCGACAAGAAGGGGGAAAAAACAAAGAGGAACCAAAAGAATAGGAAAACAAAATGAAAATAGACCAGGTATCGTCTTATCATTCCATCATTGATAATTCCTGAAATCGTCGTCGAGTCAACAATGTTCATAACTTATAGAGTTTCGTTTGCTATCAAGGTCGAGATCGCGTCCAAATTCCTTCCCCTTCATTGAATTAGGAGCAAATAAAAGGTCTTTTTACCGTTGCAAAACACGCGGCCATGGCAGCAGACCAGCTCGGGTAGGCCGGTTTTAAAAATAGCGAGTGTCAGGAGTGATAATCCTAGGGCCAATGCTCTGCCTGATCTTCTCTCGACGCGCCTCCCGGGCCTCTTCTGCTTTCCTTTCCTTGCGCTCTCGAAGCCTTTCCTTTAACCCTTTGAAGCCAACGTACTCGATCTGAATGCCTAGAGCCGGGATAGCTGTCGCACGGGGTCGCCTTCGTTGTCTAGCAGAAGCTTTGACGATGCCTGAGCTGGTAGTACTACGTAAACTTGCTCTGCTAGTCCTTCTGTTTAAAGTCGCCGGCATACGCTCATTACTCCCATCGTTTTGATAATTATTTCGGAACGTGCCCCATCTGCGACGCAAAGATGAACCAGGTAGCGAAAGTGTCCGATGGGGAGATTGTTGGCGTGAGAAAGACGCGGCAGTGAGCAATGCTTGCTCTCTGGGGTCCACCTCGTCTTCCGAATCTGATTCCGCTTCGGAATCTTCAAGATCGTCCCAGAAGCCTCGAGGTCTCCAGAAAGGGTGCAGCCTATTGTCTGTATCCTCGGATACGCTGGGAACTCTTTTCTTATCACTCGTGACGGTCTTGTAAGTTTGTAATCGGGCAAACGGGGAAACGATCGAGTCAGAGAACCGTCGTGTAGTTAGTGCCCGTCTGACCATCGAAAATGCACGAGTCGGGCCAGTGGATAAATCCCGGCTACCAATCTGTCGATCATGTTCCTCTAGAGGCGTGGGTGGAATAACCTTAAATTCCGGAGGTGCTGGAGCTGCACGCGGATTCTTCAACGGTGATTGGACGAGACTGAGAGGATGGCCGGTATGTAGGGCTGTATCTTTGTTGCCTCCTGTATCAATCATTTCAAGACCTGCACGCACGCTTGGACGTGGACCGGGCTGCGCAAGCTGCTGAACAACCAGCAAAGAGTGGTTATGGTGCGGGAAGATGCTGACAGCCGTCGCTTCCCTCACTTCCAACCCCTCAGTCGATGAGGTCATTGAGGCTCCTGAAAACGGGGTGTGATACGCACTGGTATGCCAGGACAACGATCGTTCACCTTGTACATCAGGGGACAACTGCAGGCTGCCTTTTTCTCCATCATGTTCTGACATGATCGGAGAGGAAATAGGGGCATGTTCCGACGAGAAAGCCTTGCTTCTCCTCTGGGACTTTGGAATCTCAAAGCCATTTAGGATGAGTGATGGAGTATGCGGCTTACTTCTGTTCGTCGGACCGACATGCGAGGAGCTTTGTACGGGGACGGTCGATGCCTCACGCTTCTCACGGGACCTTCCTGCGTCGGCAGCTTCGCTCTTCGGGTTCAGTGGGTTTTTCAATGTATCATCCAGCGCAGTATCTGTCAAGTTCCGATCATCTGGGCTTCCGATATCTTCAGGCGTGTCTTGAAAGATAAGAGATTGCGCTCTTGACTGCTCCCTGCTGGAGGCTGTCGAAGATTTAAAGGAAGACGTTCTCTCTGGAATCACCACTATAGGAACGACATCGTCCAGCTTCGTTTGTCCGAGAGATGCCGGTCGTGATCCATAGAGAGATCCATTTGAAAAAGGGCTAGCTCTGCTGTTGCGCTTCCGAGTCTTTGTCTCAGGTTGCGACAAGCGTTTCTCAAATTCTTGACGTCCTTCCCGGGGAAGCTGTGGTGCCGGATCGGACCTCCGCAAAGCTAAGTTCTTGCCTGTATGACGCAGCGTCCTGTGCCTCTGAGGGGTTGTATCCACAATCATCGCCTCGACGATGGTCGAGGTCGCAGACATGGCAGAAAGCCGACGGTTGTCGAAGCCTGGCGTTGTAACATCAGGAGTTCCGTGCAAAGCACTATCTTCTTCAAACGGCCATTCTATCTCTTTAGCAAAACGCTCCATTGAATCTGTCTGGCGACCACGCGGATGATTTTCAATACGGTCTCGCAGACTCGGCTCTCGGGGCCCAGGCTGGTCTGCTTCAAATCTGTTACTCAGCTCTGGCAATGGCTGTCTCTGTATTTCAGCCTCCGTTTTGAAGGCATAATTATCATGTCGCTTTTCTGGTTTTCTTCGTAACGTCACATTCCTCGATATGTTTGTGTTCCATTCCCGTGGTGGCGCCTCGGTACCTTTATCGGGCTCGCGATCCCACGCCCCATCAAACTCTGTAAATTTGCTGTTTGTATGACTGAGAGCTTGCGCATCCAATTTCGGAAACTTATCCTCATTGTCGGAATTGCAAGGCTCAACCCCTAACCCAAGGTCAGTGCTCTCTAGCCTAGCAGATCTGGTTGAATCTAACCAGTTCTGCATTGCTTGTGTGGGAGTGTCGCACAGCGACGGGGGACCCTTATTGCCTTCATCATCAGATGAAAAGTTCTCTTGTGCTGTAGTGAACGACTCTGCACGAGATGAGGGATATCGCTGGGTAGGAGGGGCCTGGGACCCAGGAAGTTTCGATTTACGCCTTGGTGGAGTATCATCTGGGGTTGGTGGGCTACGGTGGTTAAGCTGCGTATTCACAGAACCGGTGGAAACAAGAAATTTATCCGTAATATCATTCACGGCAGCTGTTGGAGTAGCTGGGTCTTTCTCTGCGGGTTCATGTGGTATTGAGGGAGGGGTCCACGGGATACCATTCTTCGGGAATGTTTTTGGCGTTGGGGTGTCATTATCTTGCTCGTCACGATTGTGATTCATATTTTCCAACGGGATAACTGAGCCTTCAGGCGACGTGAGAGCTGGCTCAACAATTGCATGGCCTGCGTTATTGGCTGTTTGTGGTATGCCGCTCTGGCCATCCAGTTGAGAGGGACTTGCTGATCCAAGTGTTGAAATAAGGCTGTGCGGGAGTGCACCTGCTGCCAGCTGTGCAATGGAAGTAGGTATCATTTCCAGAACGTTGGGTCTGGGTCCGATCAAGTGTCCAGCTCTGACCTCTTCCTCTCTCCCTCTTCAGCCTTGAAAGGAACGGGAGTACTTCAGCCCAAACACGTATCTTTTGCGCGACCTCAGTGATCGAAATGTGTCATAGAGATGATCCCGTTTCGCATTATCATATATTTGTGTGAAGCGATGGAGCCCAGGGCAGGCTGGGCCGGCTTGGCCACTATGGTTGAATCAGTGTCGCGCTTATTGAAAGCGAGGAAGTCATCTAAAAGTTCAAAGGATTGTTTCGAAGAGAGTTTTGAGAAGCTTGGGAGTTGACCAATTTCAGAGTGGACAACCTCGAACAATATGTAATGCTCGTGAATTGTAAGTCCGCGATAAGTGAATTCGAACGGAGTCTGATATCGTTGAGGGGTGTACGAGTAGATTGCGCTACTTTGCGTAAGTGGATCAAAGGCGCGTTAGCGGGAGGCGCCTGCAGGGGGGAAGAATGGTGGAAGAGCAACGACAAAGAGTGTGATGAGGAAAAGAAGGTATACGATGGAATACCCGATCGGTGAATGGCAGTATCCAAGAAGAGAAAGGAAATGTTCAATAATAATGTATGTTAGGATGATGCAGACAATGATTCTGCCTAATAGGTGCTGGATCGGTAGTCGAGCAATGACGCCGATTCTATTTGAGACAGTCTGCAAAATTGCGCGAACCAACAAAACCCGTTGCTGGCATTACTCCTTCAGATGAGATAAGGTCAATAAGAGTTAGAAGGCAATCTGCTATGCCCTTCATTTGTGCTCAAACCCTCCTCGAATTTCTAGTGACTCGCTGCTGGTAAGGTGTTAGTAGACATCGCCAATTCAGCAAGGTTCTTTGATCTGGCAGCGCTCTCAACTTTAGGCTCTGGATTATGTCGGAGAATCTTATAGCAGACCAAACCGTGTGGATCAGGTATTTGTGTACTCCGTACACGAGAGAGGCATGTCTGATTTCGGACTTCTCCGTGCGGTAGACTCGATTACGGTAGGCAAATCAGCTTGCAGAGCTCCGACCCAGGCGGCTACTGGGACAAAACCCGAATCGCGTTCTATGATCTATCTCCCGCCGAAGAGTGAGAGACGGCTTTTAGTTGAGAATTTTCTCGAATTTACTTTGCTTGCCATCGAGGCTGGTGGTTCCGGCATCTTCTGCATCTTTGGGTTTCTTTTTCTCTTTCATTTCTGTCCCAATTTATTTTATTTTATTCTTTTTTTTTTTCTCCTTCCTTTAGAATTTTTTTTATACATAAAAGGTACGTAGATAAAGATATAGATGCATATGAAAATAAAAGAAGAAACAGCAGAAAATCACAGCAATTTTTAGCTAATGCCTGAGTCGTGTTCATTATTATCGCAAGATAACTGAGAATTGGTAAGAGAGCAATGACTAATTAGACAAGATAAACAGGGCAGTAAATGTCCAAAAGACTGCTCAACAATCTGGAGCATAGATGCATGTGATGCTTGATATGGCTCCACGAGCCGAAACAAACGAGCTACAAAACCGAACTGGCGCGTTGCACTTCCCCTCTTAAAGAAGGTACGCCAGACGTACCTGACTCGGCGAGATCGCGAGCACTCAAGTGCTGCATCATCCCTGCATCTACAATACTTACTTGTCAGGTGCATAAAATCTTTCTTTCCTGGAGTGGCACAGACAAAGGGCATCGGGTGATTGCGCTTCTGCATATAAAAAGTTGTCGATTTGAAAGGCCATATGCATAAATGATCCGCTCTTTCTGCTGTACATAAGAACCCGTGATTCCGAAACCGCTGTGAGCCCGAGAAAAGCTTTTTGGACATGTGCGATTCGACTCCTTCTCTGCATCATTCTTGAACTTAGGTGACAAGGGCCTCCAGCCCGTCTACACATGACCTTGCGACAAAAGTTGCCCACGAAAAATTAAATCGGCTGCCATGGAGCAATGCGCTTTGATAAAGCCATGTGCTAAAACATTCGACGAGCGGCTAAAACTGCAATATCGAATACAATAATTTCGCCCAGTGAAGAGAGAACTACACACATGACAGCATGCATAAAAGTTGATGCAACACAGTTGAAAAGACATCGCGTTAGCTGGAGATGAGCTGACGTCCAAACTCCTAGCGCAAGCTAAGCATCAACTGTCTTCCATAAAGGGAAGGAAGCTGTAGGATTCATCCCCAGATGGGAAAATAAAACACGGGAACCCTTCTCCCGCTCCCGCCGTTTGACCATAGGCAGGAGCAATACTCTGCACCCGCGATCAAAGTTACGCGAATGAATCGCTCCTGATTCTAATCACCAGAGAGAAAAGAGAGCTGGTTTGGGCGCAGCTCAAGCCACGAAGAGTATCATGAGACACAGGCGAGAATTTCCCCGGGAAAAAAGACGGCTCAGGGCGAACAAAAGGATTCACGCCACCAAAGTTTTTCATTTCCCCGCGTGGAGAACAACAGGGGACCGACAGGGTTGAATGTGCCTTTCTTGATGGGCAAGCACTTCCTAGTGGATTCCACCCCAGTATGTAAGCCAGAGCAGCAGGGCGACCGCTGCAGCTGCCCTCTCGAGGTGGGAAGTCACATCTTTTGGCTTGCTTGTGCATCTCAAAGTGGCTTGCTCCGCTTATTCTGCCTTTGCCAGGCGAGATCGGGGGGCTTAATCCTGTATGTTTCTTAAGACGACCCAGTGTTAAGAGCAAGGATAGACCAGGTCAACGAATAACACAAGCTAGGCAAGCAACTGTTCTTTCCGAAAGAGGAGACAAATTAAGCGTGAAGAGGTGCCTCTCTGTGCACTGGTACTGCGCCGCCAGATATGGCATCACATTGTGGCTTGAAGTTAGGAAGGTGATAAGCCCCTGTCATGTATGGGCTCACAGTTTCAGCGAGCCCCTGCTCCTTTGAGATTGAGTAACGGTGCAATCTCCACGTTTAACAGGGAGCACCTCTCCGGCACAGGCGTACGGAGGTACACTCATACCGCTCAAAAAACCATTTTTCCCTATCAGGAAACTGGAGAAGAGGGAGTTTGGTGTTGGCGATGAGGATAGGCGAAAGATTCGTCCACAGTACGGAGTACCTGCATATTGTGTGTTGTAAAGGTAGTCGGTACTTTGATCCCAAGCCGGATAGACTCTGGGACACGCCAAGTGCCCAAGTATTCGTACGGAAGCCCCCAAACAAGACGGCGTACTGCGTACACACAAACACTCGTACTCCGCAACCTGAGGTGATTAAGGACAATGCCCATCATCTTTAGCTTCTTCCCACTTCCCCAGAGAATGGCGAGGCGCTGTCTTTTCCCCAGTCGTGCATCACCCGAGACTTGGGGGAACAGGGAAGGTACCAGCAGAAGAGCTCAAGTACCCTTAGGTGACTCGACTTCTAATTTACGCAACTTTTGCAAATATCCGTCCACACCACGATGAAAGAGAGCTCTCTTTTTTTTTTTTTTCTTTCTTCTACATTGAGATCTTACCCCACATATTCCCTGCTTTCGAATCTTAGCCATGGCGTATTGCAAGACGCGGGACTTCCGATGGGCCAAAGGCAGGAGCGGCTTAGAGACGCAACTTCAGATTGCCACGGCGAGCTGATCACGGCACAGCTCGGAACCCAGCCAAGTCATTTCCCTCCCAATCACCCGCCATCCTCTCTCAACACTGGCCCGTCAGTATACTTGAGCAACCGTACCAGTACCACATTGGACCGCGTCACCCACACCATCTACCCTGTCTTATTCGCTCTCTTGCTCTCTTAGGATTACCCCGCATGCCTTTTGTTGGTGTTGCACCGCGCTAAGAGGACATACCTCCCATCGGCAAGCCCCAAACGTCTCCTTTGGTATGTGCCACGGCATCAGCGGCATCAGCTGAGATTGTGCGAGACGTCTTTTCGGTCTCTTCAACACTGCACCTCCCTAATATGATTGGGATTGACTTCTGTCATGACTAACGGGATACTTGGCGATTACTGCGGCTGCTGCTGGGATGGAAATGTAAAATGCTTCGTAGTCTGGGCGTGCGCTCTCAAACGTCTCAAGATTATCAAAAGGGGAAAGAAAAAATGTCCTTGTCGCATTTCGGGGGTTCCCCTCGGTCTCTTCTTCTCTATCCCTCTGCGCCCGAGGAATCCAAGCCTTCATACTCTCCCCACCTCTACGGAGTAAACACACACTTCTCATATTAATCTCATTATCTACCCTTTTTTCGTTACCTCGGGTCAAGTGCCTCCAGTACGCATCCTTCAAGGCTGCTTGCGTAGAAACCCAAGTGTCGTTCCAGCGTCGCCCGCTCCCACCATACCTTGACGCTAGGCCCACGTCCCGCCCGTGATTGCGCATTACGTTCACCCTAAGTGTCCCTTCTCTTCCCAACTTATCGAACCTAGCCTTCCTCAGTTGGCTGGATACCTGCCTACCTCCTAGCTCACTACCTACTCCGTCCGTACTTGGGCCTTTGACCTGCCCTGTCGAAATTCCTACTCGCCAGTACTCCGTACGCGTCGAGTCAACCCTCAGCGTGTTGAACCTTTCAAGTCACCTTTTGTCCTTGATTCTTCCCTTTCTCACTACTCCCGCTCTACCTTTTCTCAGGTAAGTCGACAAATTCTTGCGCCACTTCCCCCATCCGACTCTCTCGTTGGTTCTTACTACTCGCTCGCTTTGCCTCTCTAAGAAGAGGCTCGCGCGTCCCCTAGCCCTGATTGGTTCGTCAGTCGCTCCCCTCTTCTCGCCAGTCCTCGCAAATCCTCCCCCCCGTACCCCATACCGTCCTTGGACTGCCCGTTGTCGAGATTCGTTCACCTTTTGCCGCTTCGATCCTCGAACCCGCACCCACCACAATCACCCTCCTAAAGATTTCTTACCCAGCTGTCATGTATACTCTGATCAGCTTGCAGGTATCGGCGTGACCTTACTATACACCCCTCTCTTCATCCCCCCCCCCGCGCCACAGATTCCCTTATCCGATCGTCTCCCCAAATCCCACTCGACCTGGGTACCGCCTTCAGGCGCCCGTTTTAACGAGGCCACAACCGACAACTTACTCCAACCTCGTCGCGATGTCGTGAGTACCTCCCTTTGCCCTTCAAAGTTCACGCGACTTGCGTAGACGAGGTATCCAAGACAGTGTGCTCATTCTGCGTCCATGTGCGCGCACAGCTTACTTACGGCTTGGCACCTCAATAGGTCCTCCCCGTCGTCCTCCCGTTATCATCAACCCACGTCTCCTCCGCAGCCAGCAGGTCCGGTCGGTGGAGTCATCAGCTCGCAGCCCGAGGACTTCCTCGACTCACTCCCGTTGCCTACGGCTCTTCCTCCTCCAAATCCGAGGAAGCGTCGTGCTTCGGGGACCAACGCGGCCGCGACTCAAGCTCCCACGACCACGACGGCAGTCGCGGATCCGGGTGGCCTGGGCGGAGGGGGAGGACTTCTCGGGGAGGCACCACCAGTCCCAGCTCCAGCAGCACCGCAGCAACAACCGCAGCAGCAAGCACCGCCGCCGCAGGCTCAGCAGCCTCCTTCGCAGCCCCAGCAACCGCAGCAGCAAGCTGCTCCGCAACCGCCGGTGAAGAAGAGCCGAACGAATACGCCATGGAGTCCCGCCGAAGAGCAGCGACTCAAGACTATGAGAGATGCGGGGAGCAGCTGGAGTGAGATTGCCAAGGTGAGCTCAGATTTGTCTCGCTTTGGAGACTAGATTTGAAAACACGAACGAGGAGACACGCTTGCTGACTCTGTCTATTCTAGACCTTTCCAACTCGTACAGAGGGCAGTGTGAAGAAGCATTGGTACAAGGTATGTTGAAACTAACGCGTCTTTGATGAACGCGAATAGTCTCAAATTTCTTAACATTCAAATGGACTAACAACAATTGTAGGATATGCATTATGCTGAGTTTGCCGAAGACGAGGTCAGATTTCCATTCCCCCACCCTTCCTTTTCATTGTCGTACAGAGTTATAATATCAGATTTGCATGGCGTTGGGACCGTCACTGATAAATGCCTGTTGAGGGTAAATAGAGTGCCGCATTGCTGGCCGCCATTAAAGAGTACGAAGCCAGCAAGTGGAAAGTCATCGGCCAAAAAGTTGGAAAGCCGGCAAAGGTTTGTACACACCTTGGCACCGCTTTATCGGAATTCTCCTGCTAAGATTTGGCACATAGGCGTGTGAACAATACGCCAAGGAGCATTTTGGAGGGAAAGTCTGATGATAGAGGGCCTGGCACCTCTTCTTCATTTCTCAGCTTTTCTTCGCTTCTTTTCGGACACCCTTTTGAGAACCTTGAAACCAGATTGTGATACGCCCTTGATACGCCCGCTCTGTCGTTTGCTGTTTGATTGTTCTTTTGACTCGCCTTCCCCCCGCGTTTCTGCGTCCTCTGGCATTTTTGATGTCAAAATATGCAAGACTTCGCAGCATATGTACCTTCAGATTCTTACCACCCCTTTGCCGCTCACTTTCACTTTCTTGGCTGCTTTCTTCATTTTTTATGCACAACATCGAGGAAATTGAAATACCTTTTTGTCTCTGCTGTACTTGAACTGGATTGTTTCATCATCATCTTTAAGTTTTTTTGCGTAAATGTTACGGTGCCGCAATTTAATGCGGCCAACAGAGTAATATATCTGTGCATTGATGCTTCCCTGAAATGAACACTGTAACCTGCAGATTGCATTCAGTATCGCGCAAAATGACTTGGTTGGTCCTGTCTTAGCAAGCGATGCTGTTTGCTTGTTTGGACCCTTTAACTCTGAACGATCTGGCTTGGCAGCGTCATGCTGATATTTGATGCACGTGAGATGAGGGCTCTACTGCAAAATCATAGTATGTGGTTCAAATTAACGAGAGCAATGTGTAAACAATAGCAAGCACCAACATGGTCTTGGTCGATTGGAAGCCAGGAAACTCTTCGGCTTGATTTTGCCATGAATTGATACAATTAATAATGATATGTTTTGATGGGTTTACCAGGATTTGAAAGCAGACATTCGATTTCTCTGTCTCGCCCTCTTCACCCGAGGCTGGTTTTGCTTCTTGCCCCTGCTAAAACCTGAGACGCAGCATCGTCTCACCAAAGAATGCACCAGTCACGTTTCTGCCACGCTACCCTGCCACCGCAGGCAAAAGTGCTTGTCAACGAAAACAACCCGAATAGCCGTCGAAGCGGTTTTCGCGATGGGGAAGCTCTAGAGGTACGCAAAAGTCTCGTTGTAGGTACAGCATGACTGGTAGCAACTGTTTGAGTATAGGTACCGTATACTTTGCGAAGTCTACGGTCAAGAGTCGCGACTACGAGGGTACCTACTTTTGCTGAACACTGACCACCTCGCCGAGATGACAACGGCCTTGGAGGCTCTGGAACGTCCGTTCGAACCCACTTTAACTGTTGTACTCTTTCACACTTGTGTTGTTCCGTCTGGTGGAGCAAGCAAGGCGGGATGAAGAACGATTGACAGCCGCTCGGAAAATTCGTCTTGCAGCGCGAAGACCACTGGTAGACGACGTGCTGACTGAACAGTACGTCCACTACGCCTACTGCGACACCCACACCCAGCACGACTCGGCCGCACGACCAGGAGATTGTCGGCCGGGCGAACAAGCCTCCTACGACGGTTCGGCCTAGCTGAAACACGGAATTTCCCAACTGGGTGATCGACCAGGATGTCGACTTCTGCGGGAGACAAGTCTCTTTTTTGGTGCGAAGAGCAAAGCGTTCTCGCTGACCATGCTCGCACCAAAAAAGCTGCCTGTCCTGCACGCCCCATCCGACGGACGGATCACCGGCCTTTGAACCTGGTTTGACCCGCAACAGCCGTTGTTTACATCTCCTAAACCCGACTGCTGTCTGTACGACTGAGCTTGAAAACGAAAAATACCGACCATCGAAACTAGTAGCATCTCCTCCGAATGGACAGGAATTGCAGAGCACGCTCCAACTGCTAAGCGTTGTCGTTGATTGCAGAGACACAGGAGAACAAAAAAGGGGATCGACAAAAATAACACGGACTTTACCTTCACATCATTCCAAAAATGAAAAAGCGTCATTTGGCTATGGTTCATGTCATGCCATTTCTTTTTTTTGGTCTCCTTCACCCCCCGGTTTGCCAAGCTTGTCATGGCTCCCCTCGGTTCGAAATGGTCGCCTTACTCGGACTTGGATCCTTCTGGACCAAGATCCTCATGGTGTTCGGTCATGAATACTTCTTCTGCTAACATCCCTGCTGGCACAGTAGGTGTGAACGACGACGGTAGGTCTTATAACTATGCCTGATGGGGTGTTATTCAACCACGCGTGGGTCTTTGATACAATGGCGCCAGCCATGCGCCAGTGCCACCATGCCCCCTGACGGGTGATCATTCTGCGCTTGTTCCTGGTTTTTTTTTACTTTTTTTTTTGTGTGCGTGTGTGGTTTTTGTTTCTGCTCTTCTGATGGTTATCTTCCTCTGCAGCTTGCTATTCCCTATCTTCTCATTCTCCTCTTTCCCCATCACCCCCATCTCGCCTCTGCTGGAATCTTCTCACAATCTCAAACTGTGACCATCCTTCCAACTGCCGATATACCCTTTCCCCTCTACCCTTCCGCTCTTACCTGAGCTCATGCGCAACCAATGGTGACGCATGGACCTCCCGACCCCATTCTAAGGATGGCCGTTGCTTGACATGTTTCCGCTTGTCTTCTAGAACAAATGCGGAGAGTGGCTCAGTGGAGCCAGCAAAGAAACTGTGGTCGCCCTTCAATCACACTGGTGGTAGCCAGTCATGTTGCGGACAATGGACCGCTTCAGTCTCCTCATGACCTTGGGTCGCGGAGAGCAGCCTTGTCACCTCGGGCCGGCACGTTCATCAACGGGCCCAGATCCCTGAATGAGACGTCTCAGCAGCCTTTTGGGATGGACACCCCCTCTGCCTTGCCCTCGTTTAAGCATTAACGTTCCGGTACCAGACCGGGTACGTCCTTGAAGCACCCAGAGAGGCCGGTGGTGCACGTCCTTCGTCCCGTACCAGTGTGTCCTTGCGTCGTCCACGACCTCCCATGTGGGGGTGTGTCTGGGCAAGTGTTATCCACAAGCAGACATAGCTTCTGAACCTGTTGCTCTCGCCTTCGGGAACTTCTTTGGCGCCATGCTCCGTGGTGTTCAAAAAAAAGGCTCTGAAACCACAAGTTGACGCCAAAATATATTCCGCCCCCTTTGCGTCCCCTCTAGGCTTATTATCATCGACGCCGTTTCTATTATATACCTATGACACCGTGCTCCTCTTCCCTCCACCAACCTTATAGTTCGGATACTTTCTTATAACATTTGTCAACCGTGAAAAAAACCTGCCTATCATCGAGCCTGTCATATTTATTGTTTTTTCCATCCACCGACTCCAACATTGTGTGTTTGTCAAACCGAAGCTTTATCCACAATCTTAGAAAACCAAGAAAAATCTCACTTTTCTATTCTGCGTTCTCCCAAACGCTAAAGCGCAAAAATCGTCTTGACGCATCGTAGCTGAAGCTAAGTCTCGTGGAGGAGAGAGGGTCACGAGCCTGCCGTCGCGTCACCTTTCAGGCAACATCCGCTGGCGGACTCTTTCCCTAGAGACCTGCTAGAGCGAGAGAGCTCTGGCAGTGTCCAAATCAACCGCGACGGTGGCAGGTCCTTTCCGAGATTATAGCATTGGCTTCACTCCGCAGCCACATGCGGAAGAAGAGCAGATTCCGAGAACATATGATGCTTCTACGCAAATAGCCCACCATGGCGGGCAGCACTCGAGCCAATTTCAGTCTCAGCACCCGCACCCCCATTCGCAACCACTTCAGCGCTCTCTACAACCGCCCACAGGGCCCCATCACCCACTGGTGACGTCTCCGACTGTGGATGTTCTGCAGAACCTCCATCAGCAACCCAGCTATCTGCTCAGTCACCAAGTACCGCACCAATCGCATAGTCAGACGCCATCATTCAGTCGACCGCACGACCATCTCGGGTTCTCCAGTGTGTCTTCAGCGAAACGACGCCTTTCGGAGCGGGACTTGGATGCAGAGCATGGCAGCCTTGAATCCGGGACACATATCGAAGAGGAAGGCAAGATGCGCAAGACCGCAGAAGATTCAGCGACTGCGCTCCGTCGAGCTACACTTGCTACTCCTCAGACAACCCAGCCAACAACTGCAAGCGCGCTTTCCTATTACTCGCCATCTGGCCCTCTTCCTCCACCGTCACAGCATCATCACCATCACAGTCTTCCGGCCCAAACCCCATCGTCTTCGAAAATGCACGTATCTCCTTCCGGAAATAATCCAACCGGTAGCCCACCAGCTTACCTTGCCGCGCCCTCTGTTGTAGGAGATGCTGGTATGCCTTCACCTGCCCCACGGCCTCGCGGCCCAAAAGTCAAATTCACGCGGGAAGATGACCAGCTTCTGATCGACCTGAAGGAAAACAAGGCGTTGACCTGGAAGCAAATCGCCGACTTCTTTCCTGGACGAACGTCAGGGACTCTACAAGTGAGGTATTGTACGAAACTAAAGGCTAAAACGGCTGTATGGACAGATGACATGGTAAGATTCGAATTCGCTACCTAGATCACCTAGAAGGGAATTCCAGAGCAGCGACTACGGGTATTCACGTTTATAGTTGACAGGACTAACGCTAGCTGCAGGTTCAGAAACTTCGAGATGCCATGGACGAATACGAAGTAGATAGGTGGAGGTTGATTGCAGCAAAAGTTGGAAACGGATTCTCGGCCACGGCCTGCAAAGAAAAGGCCGAGGAAATATCATGACACCCAATGGCAGAATAAAAGTCTGTGAGCGCAGGCTGAGCGTGATGATCACTGATCTTACTTGGATCATACTCGTCGACGGTTCAAAAGTTGTGGCTTCTCAAAAGAGATTTTCAGAGAAGGCGGCTACCATACATATCAACAGCCGCACCGTGTGTTTGGACAGACGGCTGCCAGCACTTCTATTCGTCAAAATGGGTCGCCGCCCGTACTTTCCCCCTCTTTCACGGTTGGGCGGACCTAAGGGATTGTTTAAAAAAGAGTCCTCCGTTTATTTCATTGTCAACCGAGCAGGCTTCATTTTGGGCTTTGGTCGGCTCGGGTGATGACCGAAGTCATCTTTGCAATGGAAGTGTATGGGCCTGACGATATAGGAAGGCAAAGAAGGGAGCGCACCCCTGCTATATTACCGTCGTTTTCTGTTTCTCGATCGAACCGTCTTCGGAGCGAATCTGCTCTCTTCAATATGAACATACCTACATCTGTGTACAAAATCCAGCAACAATGGTGAGATGATTGAATCCAAGTGGATTAGCTAAGAATATTGGATGCCTTCGTCGCGACAATACGTGGTGATTAACCGCCTCACGTTGAAACTTCAGAAACTGCTACCATTACCTATTGATTGCGAAGAACCAGCGGTCTAGGAGTGCAGTAGCCCCGCTTAGATGCCCCCCTAGGGACTCGGAAGCAAGAAAATGGCGAGAAACGCGCAAAAAGAGAGGACCTAGGAGATTATGAAAACAAGTGGAGCGATCAGGCATTCTTTCGACCCTAGATGTTGCGTCTGCTGGTCGAGCCGAATTGAGAGAACCAAAGTGTGAAAACAGAAGAGGGGAAGCACTTTGAAAATTGGGCGATCTGGTCGAATCGCAGCCTCGTGTATGTAAGCCAGGCCCATAATCATTATCGAAACCAGAATTGTTCTCCTTAACTGCAGACATCTTCTTTTCGCGCCAAATTTCTGTCAATTGCAATGTTTCAAGCGGCTCAGGATGCTGCAGCGGTGAATTTTGCAGTCTGGGGCTTCAAGACGCGTTTACGGCAAGTCACGCGTTGCCATGTTTTTGCCATGTTGTCTGCCCCGCCACTAAGCAAGCTGCTACCGTGTTGATGGCTCCGAGTATTGCTAAGCATCGTGCTAAGTACCTCCAACTGAAAAACTAACATCCACGGCTGCCATAACGAAGTTGTCTTATTTGTCCATGTTACATTACCCCGGTTGGGATTGTGTTAGTTATGGGCCCTCCATTGTTTCATTTATTACCAGCGTCCCCGCTTTGCCCTGGCCTGGGCTCATTTCATCTGCCTTTTTCTTCAAGTTTCTTGGACAGGCTGTAGTACTGCATTGCTCGTGATTATTACTCGTGGTGTAAACGTCCCGTGTGCGGTTCTTCCTGGTGGCTGTGCTTGATCGTCTTCTTTGCTGTGGGGTCTCTTCGCTCCACATTTGTCCGATCACTGGCTTTTTTCGATGGTTCTTTTGGAATATGCACTTGTTTAGCTTATTTCTTTTAGCGCCTATCCCCGTCATTTTGACTCCTGGCTTCCTTTTCGCGCTCCCTGGTGATGAACCGTACTTTGATCCCTGACAAGTCTCCTCTATCTGAGCATCGTCTGTTGTTTCTGGTGCCTCGGACTTGGGTCGGAGAACATCTCCACTCGGCGTTTCCTCACCTGATCCCTTTGATATCAGTGTTGTTGGTCCATGTTGCAGGCAGCTCTATTGGGTTCCAGCGCCGTGGTTGAAATATGGGACACTAGGGGTAGTCTCGTGTCAAGTTTCCACGTTGCATCTTTAATGATTGCAGGTGCTTATGTTGATCACCACGACGAGTGCAAGGTCGGAACAAATCGATCTCTGCTACAAGCAACACTGAGCAACGACAATTTCGGGACAAGTTTTCCAGTTCGTGATCTGCAGCGGTTAAGGGGCTTCGATTTCCTGGTGGAACTTTTTCCTGAACCTACAGGGGTGGTTGTCCCGCCAAGTTTGAGACCATCTCCCCTTTCGGCCCTCGCTTGGAAATGACTATCAGGCTATGAATTGAACAAAATCACTAGAGGAGAAAACGGTTTGTGGAGCGCGAAACAACCAGTCGGCCCTCATGATTAATGTAGACGAAGGGCGCTATTGCACGCTGGCTTCCCATCTTCTGCATTCACCATACACGAATAGCAAGGCAGTTTGGGTTTGCAGAATTATTACTTCCCCTGAACCCGCATTTATCTGCCTTGTTCACCGCCGCCAATGAAGCCATTTGTGCCATTGCTAACTAAATTGGAAAATGGTCAATGGTTATTTTGATAGACACTACTCCGTATGGTATCGTAGTAATAAGAATTTTAAATGTACAGTGCAGAGTACACGGACGGGACACGCAATGCGCCGGAAAGGGCGGGCTTCGGGCCGAGACAACCACGTCGAACCGAGTCCACGCCCACGGTAGGAACGGGATCAACCTGGCTAAGGTAGTCTCGGTGCAAACATGTACCTGACTTATTTTGGCACTCAAACTCTTGACCGTAACTTGGAAAGAGAAGTTATTTCATTTCCTTCCCTGCCCCCTCGGAACTATGCTACCCTTTGATCTGGTGATTGGAGTACCCAATTGCAACACTACTCTCTTCCAGAAATATCCTTGATTGCTACCGAGGGTACCATGATAAATTAGTATCTCGTTTACTGAATTTTCGAGGGTGGTTTTGCATCCCGCCTGGACCCCCATGCTTGCTTCCCCACTATGAGGAGAGCGCCCAGACGCCAACGTGAGAGGTGGGCTTTGACAGCTCCTCACCGGGAACCGCTGAATACCGAGCACTTGGCCGAGGTCTGCAGCTGAGAGTCCCCTCTTATATGAAAAAGAGTTGCCTACCTGCTCAGAGTGATGTGTATGTCTGGCCTTGATAGATTCTATACAAGTGGATTTGATATATCTCCGCCGCCATAATGAAAAAGTTTGCTTGCTGGAGTTGTCCGCTAGTTCTTTGAGTTTCACTCGAGCATCTCTTTCTGGAAAGCTGAGTGGAAGAGGAATTAGGGCAATGTCAAGACCATGCCAGCATTATGAATCCAGAAATTGCATAGCAACGACATGCGACTCGCGGATTTTTGTGCAATTACTGCTCGTCTCAGAAGAAACATTTGGTCCTTCATCTCATCTTACTTTTGCTCCATCACCTGGCTTCGACCTGTGTTATACTTTGCCCCGCTTATCTTTGCAGCGAGACGTGCAATGAGTGCCCCAAACACCACAAACATTCAACATCGAGCGTTTTATGCACGCTCTGTTAGTCGACCACCTGTGGCTCACCTGGTCAAGACTACTTAGGAAGGTCAATAGACCATATGTGCGATAGAGCAGATCAAGCTATCTTTCACGGCGAGCGAATGTTTCAGACTACATCGGACACGTGGTGTAAAGGATACCTCATTGGTGCAATTTTTATTGCTAAACGCATTTTGACTCTGCACGAATAAAACACCGCATCATCTCCTTGTGCACTTACTTTCCTTGCAGGACTGTTTATTCTTTCTTTAGAAAGAGGGAACTTTTTTCTTTTTCGGCCACATCCGTCATTTCATGCGTCGGCACTGCTCCTCTCCCATGCACGGCTTATGCGCCTTTATCGATATGTCATCTATGGTCCCCGCACTGGGGCGTTGGACAGTGGCTGTCGAGAAATGCTCTGTCGCTCAGGGACCTGCTTAAAATTGAATTGGCACCTGCACCAATGCACCTGCTATCGACCATATCATTTACGGACCTGCTCAAATTGACCTTGGCCCCGTGAGGCCCATGCCAAAAAAAAAAAAAAACAACCACGAGCGGGACCGACCAGATAACATATTGGCTGTGACCCCGCAGATGACTGGGAAGACAGACCAGCAGATCAGATTCGATGGCAAATATTGAGGAGAGAAAAGCCTTAGTATGACGGACCGGCAGATCAGCCGGCGCAATTTCAAAGCAGAGTACGACACGCCTATCCGAGACTCATGCATTGAGTAATAATGTATGGCACTATTGGCGTGGCTTTTCGGGTTTAATTCCTGTTTAGAACAGCGAACCACCTGGGAGCAAAATATATAAATTGACTACCTTCATCCTATCATCTGTGGCATATTTCGATGATCAATTGCTCTTTATCGCTCTGGATTGCATCTTGTCGGTCTACTGATATAGGTCAAATTATTCGCTTTTGAAACGGGTAGAAAGAGAGTCGTCGCCATGAAGACGAATATCTTGTTCCCTTCAGCACTTTGCTCATTGGCTCTCATCTCCGGCGTCAGCGCTTGGGGTGACCTTGGGCATGAAACTATTGCTTATATCGCGCAGAATTTTGTTTCATCCTCCACCAAGTCATTCTGTCAGGGCATCCTTTCAGACACGTCGACGAGCTATCTTGCCAACGTTGCAACCTGGGCGGACACGTTCAAATACACATCGGCAGGCGAATATTCTCAGCCCTTCCATTTTATCGATGCGCAAGACAACCCTCCTAGCAGCTGCGGTGTCAACTATGACAGGGATTGTGGTGCGGGGGGCTGCGTTGTCCTGGCTATTAGCAACTATGTAGGGGACTGACTCGTTGTGGACCGCATTTGATCCAGAGAGACAGTAAACTGACGTACTTGACAATCGATCAGACCCAGAGGCTCGGTGATGGCAGATTAAGTCAGGCTCACCTCGATGAGGCATTGAAATACCTTGTTCATGTGAGTATTTGAGGACAGAGAGTAGAAATTATTGACGAGATCGCTCATTTCTGTCATAGTTCCTCGGCGATATCCATCAGCCTCTGCACGATGAGAACCTCGGTGAGTAACGGCTAGGCCGCACCATTGACTCGCTGTCTTTGCTGACAGAGGCAAATTCTAGATTATGGAGGAAATGACATTGATGTGACCTTGTAAGGATCCCCAAATTGCTAAGTCTTTCTACACGGGTGTTTGAGAAGCCGATACTGCATTTCACCGTACCGCCAGTTTCTCCGGTATATAGGGCTGACCAATGACGATACAGTGCTGGCACCACGACGAATCTTCATCACATTTGGGACACCAACATGCCGGAAAAGTACGCAGGAGGCTATTCGCTCAGCGACGCCCAAACCTGGGCGACCTCGCTAACAACGTCAATCAAATCGGGGACTTATGCATCTCAAAGAGAATCCTGGCTTAACGGCATGGATATCTCGGACGCAATTACCAGCAGCATGCTCTGGGCTACAGATGCAAACGCATACGTCTGCTCGACTGTGATGCCGAACGGTGTCTCCGCTGTCGAAGATACTGATCTCTCAGGCTCGTACTATGAAGATGCACTCCCAGTTATTGAGCTGCTTTTCGCCCAGGGTGAGTTTGTCGCAGAAATCAGATCGCTGATTTACTGCGTTTCTCCCTTATGCACTCTTTCATTCGCAACAGCAGCTGTAGATAAATGACTGACCGCCTTTAATTTATAGCGGGATACCGACTAGCTGCCTGGCTCAACCTGATTGTCACGGGTTCGACCGGACTGTAAGGGGAGTGAGAGAAAAGGATTTGGTAAGGAAAATGAATGAAACCCGAAGGAAGCCACAGACGGAAGAAGGGGCTCGGATAATCAAGGATGGCCGAAGCGAGTTGATCCGCTTTGATCTTTTATCTTATCTCGGATACTCTCGGCCTTAGTCGGAAGGCGTAGGGCCGAGCGCCGGTAAGGCTTGCAGTGGCTCGCTCTTTCCCGGAGCAATGACGGTTACTCTCGCTGTCGAAAGGGACTCTCCCGCGATAAGTGTCTTATCGCCCTCGTCATGGCATGTCTCGTTGGCCCAGTGTGCTTAGGTTGCTTATTCCCTTCGTGACTTTCTCATCCCAGACAATGACCATTTCTTATCTTGAAAAAAGACTATTTCATATTTATACCCTCACCTTCCCTAGTTACTTGCCATTCTCTATCAAATAGTTCAACCAGTCCATCAACCAGTTCCTCCTCTTTTCTAGAGCAGTAGCTCCACTCGGTGAGCTGAAATCGACCCAAGTGACGCCATGCGCCCTGGAATGAAGCCTCCACCATGTCCATTCCTTAAATCATCCCAATGGCGACAGGCATGGCCTTCATCTTCATCACGATTGCCGACAGGATATCAACGGATCTCAACTCCTAGTTCAATCACCTCAAATCCCGCCACCACTGCGGCAGTGCAGAAGCCTGTCCCTGACACACCCGCTCTTGCCGTGCTCGACTGGTGGACCTTGCTCAGATCCTATGCCATTCTCACCGTATCATCGTCTCCTCTGCTGCTTAACCCCTCACTGGCCGTGATGAGGCACATGGCATCTTCCAAATCACTGCTCACTTCGCCTGAGCGCAACCCGCTTCTCGGATGGGCTGTCAAGAAAACCATGTATGCACAATTTTGTGCCGGCGCGACGGCTACCGAGATTCAAGGCACCTCGCAGCGCCTTCGTGCCATGGGTTACAAAGGTTCCATGTTTAATTATGCACGGGAGGTTGTTCTCGGCATCGACCAGAAGGATGTCAACATCGAGGTTGCCAAGGGACGAGCGCTCAAGCAAGTGGAAGACTGGCGAGACGCAGTGCTCAAGACCATCGAAATGGGGAATACCGGAGACTTTGTCGCCGTCAAGTTCACTGGCGCAGGCAATCTAGCCCTTGAGAATCTGGCTGCAAACCTTCCTCCTCCTCCCAGTATCGAACAAGCCATGACCGCCATGTGCGAACTCGCCAAGCAACGTGGCGTCCGCATTACCTTTGACGCTGAGCAATACGCCCTGCAGCCTGGCATTGATAGCTGGACGATGCTCTTCCAGCGGCGCTATAACGATCACTCCATTTGTCCTCCGGGCAAAGCTGTCGTCTACGGAACTTACCAATCTTACCTTAAATCCGCACCTGCTACCCTCTCAGTCCATTTGGCACTTGCTCAAAAAGATGGTTTTACTCTTGGCGTCAAGCTCGTGCGCGGTGCTTATCTCGGCACTGACCCTCGTTCGCTCATCTGGGACACCAAATCTGATACGGACAAGGCATATGATACTCTCGCCGAAGCTCTCATTCGTCGCAAATATAACGATATGGTTGTATCTCCAGCTGAAGCTAGCAAAGAATTCCCCGAAGTCTGTGTTGTTCTCGCCTCGCATAACCGGGAGTCGATGCTCAAGGCTCAATATATCCGCACGGAACAGGCTCAGGTTGGAGAGAAACGGATCGACCTTGTCTACGCTCAGCTCATGGGCATGGCGGATGAAGTTTCGTGCGAACTACTGCAAAAGGCTGCCCAAGCTGGCGAAAAGGATGATGTGCCCGCTGTTCTCAAATATGTGACTTGGGGTACTACCGGCGAGTGTATGAAATATCTCCTTCGTCGCGCAGAGGAGAACAGGGACGCCGTCACCAGAACAAAGGCAGGCCAACTCGCGCTCGGCAAGGAAATCCGGAGACGCTTCGGCGCTATGATTGGATTGACTTGAGCAATCTACACGACCCTCGCCGAATTCTTCTCCCTTTTTCTACTACCTTTATTTTGGTTTTGAGAGTAAATGGTGTGGGTGGTGATTTCCTGCATTGATGGCTTATAGGGAGTTTGTTTGAAGATCTATAGCTATTCTTGTTCAGCGAGACGTGTACTGTGCTTGCATTTTCCATTTCAGCGGATACTTTTTTTTAACGACGTGCAACGTTGCATTATGGAGCGAAAGAATTTTGCATTGTTTTTGGGTTTTAGACTTTTCTTCTTCTCTTGGGACGCGTTTTTTTCTTTTTGATATCCCATGATTGTTTGGATTTTTGTTTTTCTCTCTCTTCGTCTGCATCAGTATCGACATCGAATCTGAACAGCCATTCTAGATAGCGCTCGAAAATACAGACAGTGTCCTCCCCCTCAATTTCTTTTTGTCCTCTGTGCAGTGTTTCAAGTAGAAGTGTTTGTCATAATGCAAAAAACATGCCGCTAAACGGCACGTACTGTAAAACGTCAGATGACTGAGGACAAGATTGCTTTTGATTGATTTTCTTGGTTAGTTCTAGACTTTACGATGCGCGTCTTATTGTTTGGGCTTTGTTCTTATCAACCCAAACATTGATGAGCGGACCGCCTGGGATTATGCATATTACGCCCGATGCCGAAAATGAAAGAGTGACAGCATCTTAAATTGTGGAAATTGCTAGACCAAGGACCCCGAATGGAAGACCGACAAGCGCATCTACAGCATATTCTCAAAAGTGTTTGGAGCGAAGCTTACAAAATCGATTAGACGATGGAATTGATGGCATTGAAGCTTCTACATCCGTCTCTTACGAGAGAGCACCAATTGATACAGGAGATATTGCGGAGAGGAAAGGGCTGACCAGCTATCAAACATGGCAGGGAAGCAGAGCATTCACTTTCCACATTTAGACCGAATCAAGGTCACGAATCTTCTGTCTCTTTCTGTGCACTTGCCAAGCCATTCAAAGAGAATCTCACGAATGACTTGAGTGAAGATTGTTTGAAGAAGCATCGGCCCTCCAGAAAGGGGAAGCCATACTTAACTCTTGGTCTCGCCATATTCACTCTCCACCTCAACTCTCCCCGCTGTCCACGCTGTCCACGCTCCCCATACTTCGTCTAACTTACTCTTCCTCTTTCATAACGGTCAGCCTTTGAACAAGCTTTATTCGCAGTTGATCTCATCGCTCACGCGAACAACGAGTTACTGCACTGCGAATCATGACATCCACACCAGGGCCATTTTCGGCGAGAGGAGGTCAAGATACTGATAGACAAGATCTCTGCTCAACCTTCGAAACGGCACTCGTCTACCTCAATCGCGGTATCGAGCAGGTAAGTGTCGAAACGGAGCGAGGACGCGGCAGTCATAGTGAATAGAAAGAAGCACAAGAACGCGGAAGCTTATACTTAAGTTCACCCACCTCTTCTGCCATTCAGCCTTGCATTCAGTTTACCTGCATCATGGCTGGAGCATTCACCTACAATTCATGGTTCAATTCTGGGCTTTCTGAGCCATCGTGACCTATAATGTTCACTTGATGGCCGAACATATACTGACCAGTATGCATAGCTCCGATCCATCTCTCCTACTCAAGCCAATCGCGCGGCGAGACAGATCAACATAATCTCGGAGATTGTGCTGGAGGCACTTCTTCAGTGCGACTCGCCAAGGAGATTCATTGAGTCCCCGAAGCGCTCAGATGATTCCCACTTGATCCATAATGAAGGGCAAACTGAAGCCAGAGGTGGCGGTGTGACCTTGCCCCGTGATCTGCAGGAAAATCATCGGTGCCCTCCGGCCAGTCATCGCAGAGAAACAGCTCGTGGTCCGAACCCTGCTGGACTGGCTGAACGAGCACCAAATGTTCAGACAGGGTATCAAGCCTATCTCACAGAAACTGCGGGAGGCAGCCAACGAAAGGCCGTTCCAGCTGCGCAGGGACCATTGGATCCTTTCCCTCCCTTGTCGACCAACTTGATGACGACTACTCTTGAAACCGGAGTTGGGAACGACACGATCCAGACAAGCTGTTGCAGCTGTGGCGGGCATAAAACCACTTCGATTCCACCGATGCAGTCTGTTTCGAACGTAGAAGAGGAGGAACAGAAGCAGAGCTTTGGCAGCGGCGAATATCTAGACTGCCTGGAATACTCTGGACCGTCAAGCCTCAACGATGAAAACAGAATGACTGCCGATTCTGGTACTTGGACCGCAAGTCAACCTCAGAACAAGACCACGGCGAACGCAGCTCCATTTGCGGCGACCTGGGCAAAGGTTGCAGCGATCAAGCCGACTGAGCCGGTTTCCTTTGGTCGTTCGCAGCGTTCGGCCACCTTCCCCTTGAGCAATGGGCCCGCGAGGCCTACGAGAAAATATAGCGTTGCACGACAAAGCGAGCCCATTGCTGAGCAGGGCAGGGTCGTATGGCTCGTCAATTGTCCGGAAAAGATGACGCTTCGCGAGGTCTCAAAGAAGATCATTGAGGGTGCGCTAATGTCTGTTGTCTTTGTCGATGATCATGATGAAATCTGCCCGGGTCGCGCGGCCTGTGTCATCTTCCAAAAGGCAGAGGCGGCGCAGGAGTTTTATGAAGCCAATCGAGCAGTCCCGCCCGAGGGGCAGACGTCCAAATATGGCAAAGGCGTGCGGGTTGAGATGGGCGGAAATTTCCCAGCGGATGAAGATATCCAGAGCATGAATATGTTTCCAAATGGTGCGCGTCGCCGCCTTACATTTGTACGTTCGCAGCTCTTTGTCGGCCTTTCTCGAGCCAGGTTCGAGCGCGACATCAAGGCCATTGCCGGCGCAGATAATGTCGAGTTGATCCATATTTACAATACGGGCAACGCTACCGTGGTGCTGGCCAGTGTCAAAGTGGCAAAGGCATTGCTGAAACATTTTCAAATGTACGCAGCTCGGGACGGACCTTACAAGGACGTGGAGGTTAGCTATTCCAAGGACCCCTGCGAGGCTGAGATGCGACTCATCTCGGCCTTTATGGGATAGATCTTGAAGGTTGTGGATGCAGAAACGAGTGGGGATGTGAATCATGAATCATTGGAGTTTAAAATTGTATCTTAACAGTGGAAAGTCTGGACATGGTGCATTATCAATAAGTCTGAGAGAACTGTTTGTTACAAAAAAGACGACGCAATGTGTTTGAAGCGGGAGGCCAGATTGAAGTGCTCATGTGCGCGCGATGCATCGAGACTACAGAGGGTGGGGAAAGGATGATTTGGAAAATGAAATATGCATAACTATCGTTGACAACCATCGTTGACAAGAATATTTTAGTCTCGAGCAGAACGCGTAAATACAATTGAAATACAAATGTCTTTGACTAAATTGACGCCGTTTCCATGGGTTTTGTAACTTGATTGTTCCTTAGGGAAGGTGTCCTGGATGGGTTTCCGCGAAGTTAATATTACTAAATTATGACTAAGCGTCACAGAATGTCGGTATTATAACCATGCGGTCATATATTCTGAACTAGTACAAATATGGTTAGATGACAGAGAAAACTTGCTGTTTGTGGAAAGGGAGCCGCTTCCACTCCCACGTGTTCAACGAAAAGTTGTATGTGCGTGGATAAGAAGGGATAAAAAAGGATAATGATTGCATTCTGTAAATCCTTTTTGATTTAAAAATGTCCCTCTCGAGCGTACAGTGAAGAATTTATTTTCCTGAGTCTAGAAGATGGTGTCTTGCCCCTGAATGGGATGAGAGACATGTCGTTCCTGTTTGCCGCCACCGGTTCCTTGATGGAAGGTGTGTGTGTACCATGGGACCTGCTGACACTGATTAAGTGTTTGAGCTTGGACTTTTTTCTTTTCTTTCTTCATGGTGCGAAGTGCTCAGGGTCCGACCACGCCGACTCCCGTAGCGTTGGGCTAGGGGAACAGCTAAAAGAGGGAAAGATCAGTGAGGCGACTACTTCGTATTAATATTTTCACTTACGCGGACTTTTGGCCGATCAGTCACCTTTTTCTGCTCGCTCTAGCTGATCGGGCCGGGAGGCCCCATTGGCATTACCAAAAATAAAGGAATAATGCTATTGGTAGTGTCTGTCTCTCTCTCTCCCTCTTTCTCTGTGTCCACTTTACTTCCTCGTACTGACACCAACAATGAATAATATGACGCGGGCTCTCCGTCTATTCTTTCCGTCCAGTTAGTTCCCTCGTTCCCTTTAGTTCATCCTTTCGTTCTTCCTCCGTCTTCTCTCTCTCTCTCTCTCTCCCCCACGTTTTTACCACTCAGCCTTCCATCTCAGGTTCACGGTGCGAAGACTAACGACATTCGCTCAGCTTGCTTTTGACTGAAGAAGGAGAAGAAGACGGTCTGAATACATTTTCTTTCGTCTTTGGTTCTGGCCGCTCTTCTTCATCTCTTCCCCACATTCGCTGAATCTCGCTATTATCGTTCGCTGCTCCGATCGCCAGCGTTCGCGCCTTAAGAAGGCCCCGAGCTACCTTTCCTTTAGAGCCGGCGGTTTCAGAAGCATCATTCATCAGCACAGTCCCGCATTTCAAATAAGAATTAGATCAGCGACTTCTTTTTTATCGATAAAGCGAAAGCCAAGCGTCGTTATTGTTATCTGCATATTTTTAAAAGGCAGAACTGCATCATCCTACCAACAGCGGCATAATATCTTAATCATCCCATTCGCAGTACAGTACATTGCATTGCATCACATCCAATATGGTTCGACTCCTCAGCGTGGCCGCCGCTCTGGCTGCCTGGTCTGCGACGGCAGTCTATGCGGCAACGACTTGCGATGTGAATAACAAGTGCCCCTCTGACACGCCTTGCTGTTCACGTACGTCCAACCCTCTTTGGATTGAAGACATCTTGTTGCCAAACATCAACGTTCACAATAGGCTAATGTGTGCTATGTGGGAATAGAATACGGTCAATGCGGTGTCGGTGCATACTGTCTAGGCGGCTGCGATCCTCGATCTTCCTTTGCTCTCGATTCCTGCGCACCCGCACCCGTGTGCAAAAGCGAGGACTTCAAGTTTACCAATCTGGACGGCGTGACAGCCAATACCAAGTACCTTGGCGATGCGTCTCAGACGAACTGGGTGTCTAGCGGACAGCCTATCATGTACCAGGGCCAGCAGGTGCTGCTTACCATGGCCCCAGACACCGTGGGCACCCTGCTCGCCAGCGCGCACTATCTTTGGTACGGAAAAGTGTCTGCGACGATGAAGACGAGCCGTGGCGCTGGTGTGGTGACGGCGTTCATTCTGCTCTCGGACGTCAAGGATGAAATCGACTTTGAATTCATTGGTACCGACCTCGTCACTGCGCAGTCGAATTTCTACTTCCAGGGCATTCCCAACTGTATGTTCTCTTTATAATTGGATTTTTCCTCATCATTTTTGAAATTGTATGGTAACAACCATGACACAGACTGGAACGAAAAGAACATCTCTGTCGACTCGAGCACATTTGACGACTACCATACGTACGAAATCGACTGGACTCCCGATTCCATTACCTGGTCCATTGACGGACAAGTCGGCCGCACGCTTGACAAGAACACGACCTGGAACGCAACCGCCAACCGATACGAATTTCCCCAGACCCCAGCGCGTATTCAGCTGTCCCTCTGGCCTGGCGGTCTTGCATCCAATGGCCAAGGCACGATCGAATGGGCGGGCGGTCTTGTTGACTGGAACTCGCAGGACATTAAAAACTTTGGCTACGATTATGCCATGGTCAAAGAAGTCAATGTCGAATGCTACCAGCCGCCATCGGGCGCCAACGTCACGGGCTCCAAATCGTACATTTACAATTCCCCTGCGGGCACCAACGACACTGTCGCACTCACAAACGATAATACTATTCTCAAATCTTTCATCGCCACGGGTACAAACATGTCGGCTGATGATTCTTCGAGCTCCGCATCTGCCTCTGCCTCGTCAAAATCGACAAAGAGCGCCGCGCCCCAAGTCCCCGGCATGTCTGGATCCCGACCGGGATCTGATTCGTCGTCGTCTTCAAGCACCGCAAGTTCAGGCTCCTCGCAGCCGACTTCTTCTTCCTCTTCATCGGGAACCGGAGGATTCAGCCAGGGTGGTGACGATAGCGGCTCGTCTGGAAATGGCAAGAAAGGTAACAGTGCCCCTGCGCATGGCGAAAAGGTCATTCAGGGAAGCTTCTTTGCCGTGCTCGTCGCCATTGTCGCCGTCTTGGTTTTGTAATCTGTCCTGGTTGTAAATGATGTTTTGGTCTGTAATTGTAATTGTCGATGCGGTTCTGGTTTTTGTCTGCACATTTATTCTTATTGTTGATGATTATTGATATAACGACATTGGACGCATATTGGAAGGGATTGGGTAAATACAAAAACTTTTTTATTCTTCTCATCATTTTTCTTTGTTCTTGTTCCTTGAATCATCCTCCCTTGGTTTTGGTGCAAATGCAAAGAATACCTTTTGTATATTGATCGCTTCTTTTCTCCCTTCTTTGTCTGGAATACATTGGATCAGTTGGACATAGTGACATGAAATCACCATCTTTCATATTTGTCTCATGCTCTACTCATAGTCCACAAATTCTTTCACTTTCACTTTTCTCTCCCTTGCGTGATTTACCCATGTTGATTGCTGGATGTATGTGTCCTCCCGTCATTATCACTCTCCAGCGTTTCAGAGCTTTGAAAATTTCGGAGAGCTGCATGTTGCAGCGTCCGGAAGTGAGTGTACTGTATGATCTAGAATATATTTCTGTCAAAGAGAGTCTTTGGTCAGGTTTGTTCTAGCCCCGTGTGCTCTGTACTTTTCTGTTTATCTTCCACTTTCCACCATCGTCTTCATCCTTCCTCTCTTTATCTTACCATTTTCCCTTTGACTCCCTTTGAGTAGTGCTGCCCGTACATTCATGGATAGTCAAGAGGCTTGGTTTTTTAGACGATTCTAGAAAGTCCAGCATGGACCTGGGCAAGAGAGTAGGAAGGAAATGGACAGATACGTTGACATGGACGTGTATAGAACGATTGTTTACATTTATTTGGAAAGATGTAGATGGTTGATGGTTGCAGATGGTCAGAGATCAACGGAGAGCGTTTGAAACAAAGAGATTCAGAGACTCAGACTCGTAGGCTCGTTGGCTTGAAGGTTTCATAGGCTTGTATACAATATACAGTAACAGTATACAATACAGTTCATTCGTTGCGTTAAATATGTCTCAAAGGCCACACGACCCAAGAAAGAAAGAGAAAAGGACTGGTGTGATATATCTGACGGGAGACAAGAAACATACACTGTCAAGAGATTAAAAACCACACGCAGTCAGGAAAATCAGGAAGCAAGAAAGACGACGACCAGTGAAGAAAAAAAGAAAAAAACTGATAAATGTGCCGGTACGCCCAACTCCTACATACATGCGGCCACGTCTCGAATCCATATTTACATTCCTTTTGCCAGCATCTGCGCGACGAGCTCGAGCGCATCAATGATCCGCGGGAACGAGAACTATGGGAACTGCCCTTTGAGACTGGGTCAGGGACAGATACAATTTCAGGAACTGATCGCGGTCGTGGCCCTGTTTTTGGATCTCTGGATATCGACATTGTCTCTGACCTTGACGCTGGCATTGGTATGGCTCGTGGCCCTGATGGTGCTGTATCGGATTTTTTGAAAGACGTGTCGTTTCGTCAGGGACAGGGACAGGGACAGGCCGGACAGATGGGGCAGACGGGACAGGCGGTGCAGGGACAGACGGGACATATGGGGCAGAAGGGGCAGGACGGGCAAGCGGGACAGCAGGCCGACTATATCACGGTCTGTATAAAAGGAAAGAGTAAGCTTGGTGCGTTTTCTGTCCCGCGGCGGGACTGCGCATTGTACCATAGAAGGAGATTGATGGATGGGGGTCTGGCTCCAGCTTCGGCTTCGGCTTTAGGTTCGCCTTCAGTTGCACGCCAACCGGTGGAGCAGTATGTGGATCCTGCGGCACTTGTTCTGTCTGGCGCTGAGACTGGTCACATGTCGGTCGGAAGCAGGAGACTGGTGAACGGATATGTTGGACAGGCAGAACAGCGAGAAAGTGGAAGTGGAACTAGAACTGGAATTGTAACTCCCAGTGAAGGCGGAAATGGAAATGGAAATGGAAATGAAAGTGCGGATAACAACAACGAAGGTCAAGAAACACAACAAGTTCAAGCTCAGCAAGCTCAACAAACGCAAGCATTGCAGAGTAATAGCACCCAAATCGAGACGCAGAAAAAACAGCCGTATCTCCAAGACGACGAAATTCAAGACTTGATTAACCTAATCGACTCTTCTGGACAAGACCGTGTATTATCTCATGACCAAACAACACCTGCCGCAGAAAAATTTTGCTGGTCGTCAACGGTGCCGTGGTCTGCATCATTCTACTCGTCGTCTTTGCCGCTCCCAACGCCATCAGCGGTAGTAACAATGCCAACACCAGCAGTGTCGTCACCTGTATCAGCGCTTTTGTCGTCGTCTTCAACGTCAGGAAGCTTAGCATCAACACCGGCAACAGTATTAGCAACGACACCGACAGAGGCAACAGCCACAGGACTCAACGTGAAATCAGCAGCAGGGGCAGCAGCAACAGAAAACAATTCTTCGTCAAAATGTCTGCCTACTCCCTCACAAATTGCGCTGATTCGCTGCGATAGAACATGCTCCGAGTGTGAGCAATTGAGCCAGTGGAAGCGCAAAGGGATGCGGTCGACCTAGGGCAAAACCCTGGCCTTATTGCTAACCTCAAAGTAGAGATTAGAGATAGAAGCATTTTATTACAATTTTTGCATATTGGCGGATGTGCCCAAATGTGACCTTTGATCATGAGTTCTTTCGTAAGGGCGAACCATGTAAATAATATCAACGCGTCAAGCTGGTGTTAAAGGAGATCGGGTCACGTGAGATAAATCAGAATGAATTTGGACGATTGCTCCCTGAGTAATTCTTCAAGTTCTATGTGTGCATTCTGTGATAAAAATTAGTATAATTGAGTTTCCGTTCTATTAATTGATGAAGAATTCAGTTGAACAATTAAAGACAAAGCATAGGTGGTGAATCAACCTACAGATCTTCGTGTAAGCCAATATATATTATTAGAAGTATGATAGTGACTCTTAAAGAGTTCATATCCAGGTATTGATCAATTAAATTGTCTGTGTTACAATCTATAAGCCAAAATACATAAGCAAAGGCCAACTCCTGTCTCAGAGTATACTTCTTTTACTTCTCTTCTTCATCATGATAATAAGCATCCACATGCGCGGGCCGCTCAATCATAAAGGTGGTACATTCTTTCCCATCCACGTCTACGTAGTCCTTGTCGTATAAACCAGCAGGCATGTGCCTGCAAGTTTTGCTAGTAGACGAACATGCTGAAAATCCCAAGCCTGCGTTATCCGATTCCAGCTTTTGCTCTTGGGCAAGAGTCTGCGCAAGTGGGCTTGGATCTTCCAGAGGCGAGGGGGATGGAAAGGCTGGGAAAAACGTCAAGGTTACCGGGTTTGTCATCGAATCTCTCGAGTAAGTCGAGGACAGGTCGACGAGTGGCGGAGGTTGTGGAAGCATTGATGGTTGCGGGAACGTTGAAATGGCGAGATCTTCCACTTTCAAAGGCCATGGTGCCGCTGATGACTGGTTTAAGGAATATGCTGAATGAGTCTGTGACAATGATAGCGGAGAAGGCGTACAGAACTTTGACTTTGGAACTGAAGACGTGGGTGAAGTCGAAAGAGAATGCTCCTGCGGCTTGCTCCCCATGCTGGAAGTCGGTTTGAAATCGGGATTGATTTGGGGATGCAACGGGTACATGACTCCATAGCGAAATACTTCATCGTTGATTTTGGGCTTCGGACCCCATTCCGCCGACCAGTACTCGTGTCTAAGAAATTTCCGGATCCGAAGTTGAAACCTTTGTCTTTCGAGAGCGAGGATGACTGAGGGAGGAATCGTCTCGGTTTCGGTAAGTGAGTCGGATGCGGCAGAGGGAACTGGAGTGGAAGTAGAGGAAGAAGAATCAAGCAGCGAGGAAGAACTAGACGAGCAGGAAGTTGGTGGTTGAGAAGATTCTGGAGCCGATGCGGGCACCCCTTTATCAGCAAGCTCTCCCGTCTCTTCAGCGTACTTGTCTAACGTTCTCCGCAAGTTGTTCTTGAGCACCTCTCTTCTAGGCGAGTTAGCTCTTCTTGCCGCAGATCGTCTTGCCCCATCATCGACAAGTGAATCTAGAAAGGGTTGAACAGGCCTTCCAATGTTTAAATCAGCGGGCATAACAGGATGGGAGCGCAATGGAGAAGCATGAAACGAGATGTTTGGAGCGAGTTTCTCACTTTTTATGTCCTGGGACACCTTAACCACTGATTTCTCCGCATGCGAATTCAAGGAGGACTTCTGAGGCAATGGAACCTCCAGAGAAGCCACCACAGCGCTGTCTCCTAGCAAGTGCACGCTTTGATCAGATATTTTCTTCGTGTCTGGCGCGTTCGATTCGGTCGAAATGAAGATACCATTGCCAATATATTTGCCACCCTGAAAGACGCGAAAAAGAGCGAGCGAGTTCATAGTGAGCAGTTCATACTTTTCAATCTTTTGTTCGGCGTTTGCAATTGCGAACCCTAGTAGAGAACGGCCGAGGGAACGACTGCGCAGGGAAGCAATCATCTTGTACAGAAAACCAATTTTTGCGTAGTAATTTGTGCGTATCGCATCTTCCTCGGCGCGGAAACATTCCTCGCAGAGACTTGGCGTAAGGATTTTGGTCACAGTAAAGGATGGAGTGCTGAAGACACAAAACGTCTTGGTGCCGCTTTGCTTGGGACATTGCTGAGTCACAACAATGTCTCGCACATGGCGACATTTTGAGAATTGGTAGATCGTTCCTTGACACATGGTGCAATGACGCAAAACACAATTTGAGTTGAACAGGGATTTGGTCTGTTTGGATTAGTGGATTCGATAGATGATATATGGATGAATTGAGTTTCTTCTTGTGTGCGGGAGCTTGGTTCGAGTAATACCTCTGTATATTCCTGAGGGTGTCGAGCCAACTGATGTGGAACGTTTTTATATATTGGTAAAGTGGTTTTGTTAGATGAACAAAGAGTTTGACAAAAATGGAAGAGTAATGTACAACTAAGGTACAGTGCTTTGTTCAGACTGAAACTTGGTTTGAACTGTCAAAGAAAGTCACAATCACATTGTGAGAAGACAGAAGTGAGGACAAGGAATTCGCATAGACCTAGTACTTGGCCTCAGAACAAAATGGACTTGAAATGAAAATACATGAGAAGTAAAAGTCATACCACATAATATGTGTGCAATCCTAGGATACACATAAATCGCCCTAGCCTATTATGAAGAGAGGGGTTCAAATTTTCGTAGGAAGCTATTCTCGTTAGCACATTCTGTTAAGCTGTGTACGAGTCAAAAACTTACTGAGACGGGCACTCATATCCAGAAGGGTTCTATATCGAAGTTAGCAACAGGTCTATAACCGATTCTTTTATGAGTACTTGCCTTGTCAAGGTAGAGTTGGTGGTAGTCCTCAGCATCCCACCACTCTCCAGCAGCTGTCCAACCGATATCAGCACGGTTGTTCACTTCTTCAAGTGAATTGCTGTATAGGAATGTGGAGTACTTACGGATAATCTCCGTACTGAGCTTCTTCTTCCACCACTCTTTCTGAACCTTCTCCGTAATGTCCTTGGCAATGCGCTCCTGCTCGTCGGTATAGAAAAAGATGGCGCTGCGATATTGCGTTCCAACGTCCGGGCCTTGGCTATTTAGCGTAGTAGGGTCGTGCATGCGATAGAAGAACTCGAGAAGCTGGCGATATGAGACCTGCTCAGGGTCAAAGACTATCTGGAGAGCTTCGGCATCTGCTTGTCGCGCAATAGGTTATTAGTCTCTTCTCTGTAACCGAATAATATGGCGCTGCTGTATTCATTGATGGCGGCGCTTACGTCCTGTGCTGCCGGTGCAGACCTGGCGGTAGCTAGGATGCTTTGCATCTCCTCCAATATATCCGACCTTAGCATCCAGCAGACCCTTGCCCGCGAATGCCTTGCGGTACATGTGCTCTACGCCCCAGAAACATCCCGCTGCAACGGTCGCGAGCTGCGCATTGGCTGGGTATTTTTGCGCGACCGTGTCGGGAGTGAGGCCGAGGTGGGTGCTCGAGGAAAAAGGACGAATAAGGCGTGCCAAAAACGAGGGCATCATGGATATGGTGCCCGAGGCGAACATGGTCAACAAGGGACCAAGGCAGACAAAGAAGATGATATATCGGCGCGAATTGATTGACCTCGATTGACTGGGTATGATAATAGTGCTGTGTATCTGAGATTAGAGGTTGGAAGAGCCTAAATCGGTGGTTATAAGGTCCGTGGAAATGTATTTGAAATTATTGAAGCTTTACCTTTGTGGATATATAACGGATCACTAATATTGGGGACTATTGGCGTCATTGATGCAATTTGTGGCTGGTGGCGGGGGGTTCGGTCCGTTTGACAAATCTTTGTGGCGCAGTCGTTCACCCGCTCCGGTATATGTCAACACACAACATGACTACGCTTCAACAAAAGTCCATTTACACCTTGTATGCGCTCATGAATTCCAAATCATCAGAATAAGTGGCACAAAGTGTGAAATTCTAATTGCCATCAATCGTCATGCCGAGGTTTAGAAATAAAAAAAAGTCGTCATGGTGCCTCATGTTGTGAATTAATCGGTAAGTTATTTGCTTAGACCGTGCTGCCCTATGCCCAAAACTGAAAAGCAAGCAGATCTAAAATACAAGTCATCAAGACAAACAGACAAAACACGGCACACAGAGAGGTATCCGACCGTGACGCCTTGTTTTCCGAACTCCAAAGAAAATGAAAAGGGTAAAATGAGTAGAATGAATGCATGAAGCATAAAAGGATTGATCCGAATCGCTTCCAAATCCGCCATTGGTTGGCCAAAAATGCTTCCGCCTTGCATGTTGGACTCGCTAAATGAAAGATGTAATGTCGCATGATGGTTTGATGATTGCATCTACCTCCATGCGCTCTTTCCAGTAGAGGTCAAGCTTCCCCTGGCTGCTCCAGCCCCGGCTGTCACCAGCCGCACAGCGTCTCCCCGAAGACCCGCGCTGGGCCGAGTTCTTTCTTCACCGATAGTCGTGCGTCTTTGCGCACCGCCCTTTATCACTGGGGCAGTTCTAGGGCTGAGGACGCTTCCTTTACTGTCATTCTCCTTGTCAGATCTAACCATACGCCGCGCCTGACCAGCGGTGAACATGGACTTCTCTCCAGGCGGACTGCTCAACGAAGACGCAGTGGGACTCCGCTGACGCCCAGTACGACCAGCGGGAGCCCCAGTCAGGGCCGTTGATGATGCCCGTTTCGTGACAGCGCGCTTACGGATATCATCCAGCTTGTCCAGCCTGACTCTGCGGCTCTCTTCATCGGATCCCGAGTTGCTACCAGATTCTAGGGTGCTGTCGTTAAGAAGCGCAGCGCTGGCGACAGTAGGTGAGGCCCGGTTGGATGTCCTGCCGGGCTCTAATTCACGAAGTGGAGAAGAATGGCCTGCGCTCACTGTTCGCCGGGGATGCATCACCGGTCCTGGTGAGCCGTCGTGCTTCTTGGAAAGGAAGCCCGTCTGGAATCTATTTGACTTTGGCTTGATGTCAATGGACGCCTTTGGAGGCGTGGGAATCGGCGAAGAATCGAGAAGGGCCTCAACGTCTGGCATCGGTCCTACCGAGGGAATAGGTGATTCGACAGATGATTCGACGGTCGGCTCCGCAATCTCCTCGACATGAACTTCTTCTGGCGTTGAGTCGTACCGCTGCGGCGTCTTTTCAAACTCAGCAAGCATGCCGCCTTCATCGCTGTCATCCTTCCATCTCACTCCTCTCTTTGCAGTCTTCATAGGTGCCTTCTTCTTCGGTGTAAAGGAGACGGCCTTCCGCACAACGGCAGCCTTTCTTCTCTTTGGAGAACCCTTGACTGGAGACGCAGCAAGATGAGCTGCGCTCGCAAGCGCAGGTGCCAATGGCTTCATGGGAGACACGACCAGGCTGACCTGCTTCGGTCGTTTCGGGGTCCCTCGCTTCGGTGACCCTGTCCAGCTTGGGACGGTGGGCTCAGGGAGCGGCAAACTCCCATCAGGCTTGACTACTTGCGAGGTTACGTCAGAACACTCCGTAATGATATTGCCCAAGCTTGATTTGGCGGCTTCCACAGCAGCTTGTTCGTCCATCTGCAGAATTTTGTGCAAGGAAGATATTGTATCAAAGTGCGCTTGAAGAAGCATTTGGACCATCCCTGCATCGCCTCCCTTCTCCTGTTCCAAAACTCCAGAGAGCCCCTCACGTTCAGCATTGGCTTTCAAAAGCTCTACTTCCCTGATCAGACGCGCTGCGTCCGAGGGGTCGCTACCTGTGGGGCCCTCTGATTCCTTTAATTGCTTGAGAGCATTTTGCAACGCAGAGTCCATAGACCTCTCCCAGTCACATTTGGAAAGCCGCTGATGATAATGGTGTCGACTACTCTCCAGCTCTACCAGTATACCTTGGGCGCTCTTGCGCACTGCTGCCAATTGATCGGGCGGATTCTCCTCGCCCCTCGCTTCGCACACATAATCAAAAGCTGCAATCCAAGCAGATAACATCGAGATTCGTCTTTCGATCTGACGCAATCTTCTCATGTTCAACATCTTTTCTTGTCTTTCACTTGCAGTATGATCAAAAGCGCTCCGGATCCGGGTGATACCTTCTTTGGCGACATGGTCACGCTTCTCTAGCTGCTTCCTGAACTTTGCAAAAGCGTTCGTCTCATAGTCCTTCTGTTGCTGCTTCAACTCATTGATGAGGTTCATTTGCTCGTCAATCTTCTTCAAGAAATCCTTGACGTGGCGGTTGACGTTGAAGACATTTCGAGTGACCTTGGTCTGAATATTTTTCGCGCGGTTGGCATAACGAAGAGTGTTTTGGGTCTCGTCAAAGTGTTGACTAGACGGGCTCACGCAAACTATCATCACGGTCTTGCAGTTTCCACCGAGCGAAAATTTGAGAAGACGCGTGAGCTTTGAGTTACGATAGGGGACGTGGTTCTTCTTGCGGGGATCGCAGAGTGCGTTGATGCAACTGCCAAGCGCAAGGAGAGATTTGTTGATGTTGGCACCCTCAATCAATCTCTCGCCTCTATTCTTGGTAGCACTTGCTCTTTCACTACCAGCAAGGTCAATGATGCTGAGGGTAGCCATGGTGTGAGGCTCGTTGACATCGGCGGTACGATCGCGCTGAGATACATTGATCTGCAGCACTGCATGCGAACGGGAAGACGTTGCGTTCGCTTCGGTGGGAGACATCGTCCGGTACTCATTGCCTTTGACAATCATATCCATGACTTCTTGAACCTGTATGTTGTCAGTCAAAATGCGCAAATCGAATGGGATTCAGTATACCATACATTTTGTGGACGGTGGCTGGACAAGCCTGCCACTGAGACTGCCTGATTCGCATCTTCTCGAAGCATGAGGCCACTTCTGCTGCCACCATTGCTTCCTCCAGGAACCAGAAGGTCTCGAATAGTTTCATTATAGATTTCCAGGTAAGATAGGGACACTTCTGTTTCTTTCTCATCTCTTGTCTCAGCAATGCGTTCAAAGAGCTCCTGCATGGTCATGAAGATGATTCCTGGTTGTTGGGAGGTTCCTCTAAACGCAGTCAGCCTCACTTTCCTACATCCAATCTAGACTGTCAGCCTCTCCGCCAGAAACTCACGTTATAGTATGGGTCTTGCCGCATCCTGTGGCGCCGTAGGCGAAAACAGTCGCGTTGTAGCCATCCATCACGCTGTCCAGAAGACCCTTCGTGGTCGATTCGTAAACTTCTTGCTGCGACGCATTTTCTTCAAATACTCTGTCAAAAGCAAAAGTCTGGTCCTTGACTCTTTTGCCCGTAGTAGGAACGACTGATCGTGAGAATCGCTGAATGGGATTATCTTCAGGAGGATCGAACACTCTAACGGGAAAATTAGCCAAATTTGCCGTTGACGTCTCGTTTTCAATATGCCGCTTACAAGCATCTATTATCCACGACCTTGATAACGGGCCGAATGCCCTTCTGGACAAGTTTCGGGGTCGGAACGGCCGCGAGAGAACCGTCGCCCAGAAAAAAGGGAGTGTCGTCGCATTTCGTCAACTGCGCCGCTTCACGAATAGTGAAAGGTCGAACTCTAACGGTGACAGAGATTGAAGAAGCGCCACCTGGGGCTGCCATCTTGGTCCAAATGCCTGCTCGTTGGGTTCAGCAACGTGTTGACGTTGGAAAAGGAGCGAGTTACTCGCTCGCGTCAGTTCCGTAGTAGCGACAGTTGGTTTTTCGGCGCCAGTTGATCGATCTCCGACAACAGATCTTTTGATTTCCCTGCTGGTTAGTATAACATGGACCGCTCAATGTCGAGGTCGTGGAGCTGTCACGCTCTTGGTCAAATGTCGTGTTGATGCTGCTCAAGTCACTTTGCTTCTGCTTGGGTTCGACGTGAACGGTAAACTCCGGTTGACCCGGCAACGGCGGTGACCAGCTCACTTTCAGGGTCTCAACCATCAGAGTCTGAGACAATTAAGAACAGACACATAGAGACAGCGGCCTGTGCAACAAGATCCTGGCTGATCAGTCATTTTATTCTTGTTCTGCTGCTTCGGGTGACCAGGATTTAAGACACCTATTGGATGATCCTCTCTATAAAACTCATGAGCCACTCTCACAAAAGCAAACCGATGCTGAAATATTCTACCTTTTTTTGCCTTGTAATTAAATATATTATGGTGATCTATACATCAGTAATGCCTTAGAAAATAAGACGAATCGTTTGGCATCTTTGAAAAAGGGTCCGTTCGTCATTCATCATTTGACCCTGTAGTAAACACACCTTTGAGGTTATTTGTACTAATGAGACTAGTCCCCTTCATTTGAATAACTTTTATCAAGGGTATTTCATACATCATTCTCATCAAATAGATACCATGATTCCAGATGCAGTTCCAGATAACGCCAGTATGACACAAAATCTCCGGGCTTCACTAGCCCTCCCCCTCTTCTCCCTTCTCTCGCTGCTTTTCTCGTCACTCTTCGGAATAGTCCGCCTGACTACCATACTCCTCCTCGTAGCTTGGAATCGATACATCCCATTGCCCATCATCTTGTTCATCCTCTAACCCTAGGTCATCTTTGTCCTCGTCCTTTGTCTTTCCAGCGCCTGGTTCGCGGAATTTGAACGCCAGCACCGCTCCATCTTTCAGTCCTGCTCCTTGGGGGCTCTGATTTAGAACACTCTGCTTGCCGCCGACCTTTCGTTTGACGCCTTGCTCATCGAGAATCTCTGACTCCGGGATCTCGAGTGCTACCCAGCCTTTGCTTAAGTCGTTGTTATCAATAGGTACACCGAGTACAACTTCGTCGGAGCTTGTAGGGATCTTGTTGCCGTTCAATGTGCCATCAGGGCGTGTAGACCTTAGGGCATGGAGCAGATCTTCCTTAATAGAATCGAATGATTGTAATGGTCGCACAAAGAGAAGGATAGTCGTCTTGTGGTGCTTGAGCCTGAAGGTCCACGAGCTCTGATCTGCTTCGGAAAGCGGCTGCGGCAGCTGTCAGTTGTGATCGAAGGTATCAACGCATATAGAGATTCCATACCATATTTTTTTTTCTATTAAATTCAACTTTCAATTTACAAGTGTTTCTTGTTTTGAGTTAGAATCTTCAAAAGGGACACGCTGTATATGATTGCATACACGTCGCTGAACGCGAATCTCGAATTCACCAACCAACCCACAAAGTGACGCTTATCGACCACGGATCATATATTACTCCGTTTCCCGAACCACCTTCCGCAGCTGTTGAGCAACACATGACAGTCACCTTCAATTTCCTCAGAGTTCTTAGGAGCTACTGACGTCTTTAATTTCTACTCAAACTCTTCTTAAGTCATAATTCACTTCTTTATATCTTTGTATTTTCAACAAGAGATATATACTTAAAATTCACGAAACCCCACCACAGACAATGACCTCCACTGCATCCCAGCCCAACGTTCCTCCCCCCGCAACAATGACTCTCCCAACGGACCCCAGCCCTGAGCTTCCGGAAACCGACCGTCTCGGTCTTCCGCTGCACCTCCGGATCCCAGCCAGCATGCTAGGATCATTCCTTGCGGGAGTCGGGATGGGTCTTTCCCAGGGAAGCATGATGGCCGGACTACGGTTCCGGGCCGAGAACGCACACCGGCTCCCTCAGACTCCGACAGGATGGTACCTCTACCACAAGAGCAAGAACTACCATATGATGCTAGGTGGGGTGAGAGAAGGGCTGAAAATGGGCACAAAAGTGAGCGTATGGGTAGGCGGATTCTTCACCGTGGAAGAAGCCGTCGACCGACTACGCGGAGGACAGAAGGATTTCTTTTCGACAGTCGTGGCGGGCTTGGGCATTGCTGGTGGATTCAGCTTATGGCGTAAGTTGGTTTCTCATCCTTTCCAAGCACTGTTCTTGCCTGAGCAAATATGCCATTACAATGGCAGTCACATAAGTCACCTGCCAAACGATCAAAATCCATATTCCAAATATCAGTCTAGCAGCTAATCAGCTACTTAATCAAATAATAGACCGTTTCCCAGTAATAACAGCCGCGCGTACCGCTAAAATGGGTCTCCTCTTCGGTCTGGGTTATGGCCTGACTCAAGACGCCCTGTCACTTTTGCAGGGACGACGACTAGCCTATGTGGATTTCATCCTGGGAACGAAACGGAAAGAGAGGAGAGCTGCTGCTGCTGCCGCAGCTACTGCGGATGGTGCTCAGACGCAATTGGCATGAGACGGGCATGAGCACCCGTGAAGTGCTTGCAGAAGCACCTCTTTTGCAAAATACCCAACTGTGTCTACGTATTTATTCCTACGTGGATTCCGTGCAAGACTTAATGTCCTGATAGATATTATCGGACATGGACAATCAGAGAAGCACAAGCCCCAGTCGAGCTCCAAGCTTAATGCTTTTCACGCCAAAATAACGAGCAATATGCCGCAAAATGGTACCGCCTCGTACGATAGACATGTGCCAGTCTTCCAGTATCCTTTTGTACCGATGCGGGGGCGATATGCTCGCTGAAACTGCAGCGCCCGTTCCGGTCAAGTGAAGGTCCAAGTCAGCGACAAGCTATCAACGCATTGCGCAGCTCCCACTAGATAACTCTCGCCTGTTGCAAAATAGCAAAGGCATGGCATACAAAGACAAACGGGCGTCACATCAAACCATTCATCCATTTGAACAGCCGGATGGCGGATGACTTCTGTCGATTCATGACCATTTCAGAACTGACTGAATCAAATATGCAGAACTCCTCAACTCGGCGTCAGTGGACTCAAGTAAATCTTCTCAAGGAAAGTAATATTTCATCTCAACTTTAAATATAGACAAATTTCAATTTTCTATTTATAGAATTTGAGAGCTTCTTGAAGCGATAATTAAGAGGGGAGACATTAGATCATAAAAATAAATTTAAAGGGGAAAAGAAAAAAGAAAAGAAAAGACTGTACAAATGTAATGATATAATCCTTGACAGATAAAGCTCAAAACTCCGCTGCAAAGAGTCTATCTATCATAGCTCTTGCTAAAGTGCATTAATCGCAAATTGATATTTTCTCTGTTCTCCCCTCCCAGTCATCTTCATCCATAGATCTCCGAGTCCGAAAGCGATCAACAAATCTTGGGTTACATTTAGCGACGGTTGTTCTGTCTCATACCCAAAATCTGAACCATGCGGATGAAAATGTTCAAAAAGTCGAGCTCGAGCGAGATGCTCTCATTAACGACATCGCGGGGGATAAGACCGCGCTCGGAGAGACGAGCATGGTGCAAAACCTTTTGGACGTCATACAGGGTGAAGCCACCAAAGACAGCGAGACCGCCATAGAGCCAGATCTTCTCACTCCAAGCCAGGGTGCGAACCGCAGTTGCGGGAAGAACGAGGGGGGCGAGACCAGACACGGCAACAATCGCAACACCAGCAAGAAGGGGACCACCGAGGTAGAGGTACTTCTCCTGCTTAGCAGTGGCACCAACGAATGCAATAGAGCCCATCATGGCAACGGTGTAGAGACCTGCACGGGCGAGCAGAGCAGGGGACATGAACATAAGAGGCGAGAGAATGGCAGCCTGAGCCAGGTTGAACCCGGCCCAGAGAGCGTATTTTTGGACGTAGCTGTTGAGAGAACAATGTTAGCACTACAGTTGGGCAACTAAACTGGAAAGGGTAGAAAGGTGATGACTTACTTGCTAGGATGCGTGTTAAAAGTGCCGTACATAGTACCGATGCTAGCAACCAAGCTGAGGCCCATGACCATCCAGGGGTTCATTGCCATAAGGCGGTAACTCCAGCCATTCACGTGCAGAGCACGAGCGGCAATACCAATGATACCCACGCCAAGGCCAGTGTGGAGGAAAGTCTCATTCAGAAAGCTTCGCTCAAAAGGCGGCATGCCGCCATCCTCACGCGTCTCACGGTTGAAAATGAGGTTGATGGCCACAAGTGTACCGCCAACGATTCCCGCGCCATAGAGCAAACGCTGTGTGAGCGTACCGGCATTAGGAGCAGAGGCTTGGTAGCCCTGATTCGTGTACGTTCGTCGAAAGGTGGATTGGAGGACATTGTTCCCACGGGAGCGGAGCGCGGCAAGAGGAGAAGAAAAGACGCCGGATGTCTTGGATGTGGACGAGAAGGCAGCGGAGCGGGATGCAGCAAATGCGTTGCGAGAAACAGTTGCAGATGTTGCAGGTCTTGGGGCCGTGAAGAAGGCACCGCTATGGAATGATCGAGCTGCGGATGAAGGAGAGGATTTCGGGAGCTCCTTCAGGACTGCTCCCGAGAGAGCAAAAGGTCGCCGAAGGAACGTAGCCATCGTGCGATAAAGTTGTCCTTGCGGGACCAAAGGAAATTCGAGTCGGAATTGCTTTTTAGTTGCAATGACACTGACGTTGGTGAGGAAGAAAAAGATCGGAGAGAAGCAGTAATCACTGCAACGCACGCAAAGAAGTGAGTTGTTGGTTGATGAGTACAGAGTAGAGAGGCGAGGAAGGTTCTCAACTGTTCGGCGATCGGAGGTTTGCTCTTCGCTATTTCCCGAGGGGCCCGATCAGTGACGTCCGTTGAACCAGAATGTTCCAATGAGCTTCTGGATGGTGTAAGCTATCATCTTATGTAAGCATGTACTTTCACATGATAAGTTAACCTCAACGCTTGTACTGATTCTTTGAGGATGGCAGCACGTCGATATCAGCTACCCTCCTGTTCTTGAATCTGATGGCACTCTCCTGGGGTTAACTGATCGAAGAGTGATGGCTCTCGCGTGATATAGCTGCTTGGATATCTATAAGGTCTCAATTGGCTTTGAGCTGCAGTAAATAAAAAAGGATTTGGATTGAGTATCTTACAAACTAGAAAACATCAAAGAGATTAAATTTTGCGACCAAAGTATTCAAGTTTGCATGACCAAATATTTACTAAATGTACATCCAGCAAATTCATCCCTGTGCATGAACTCGAATATTTCCCATCATACGGTCCATGGATGAAGCAGTACTCAAAAAGAGGACAAAAGTGCATGGAAAGGAGGTATCGTCGCATCAGAATGCAATGTCATCTCAGCTACTCCGATTCCAACTCCGATGAGCTCCTAATGCAACAGACAGGGCACAAACAGCCCGCATCAGGTTAACGAAGAAGGGAGGCTCGCATCGCTACCAGCCAACAACCCAAGTATTGCAAGCAATGATATAGATGATAGTGCATTCGCCGATGCTGTGTGAGGGAATGTTCCAATAAAAATGCAGATGGACCGAATGATGTCGTAAAGGAACAAGAGGTTTGAAGTCAAATGTTAGGAGGAAACAGGTCGTATCTTGCGCCGATGACTCCGTCCGACCAGGCTGATCCGCCAGGCTTAACAAAAAGAAATATGTGCACATCAAAACAAATCACAATTTTGCGAGTTCATGGCCAGCCACAGTCTCGAACTTCACCCGCTTCCCGATTCGCTGAACCCCGCCGCTATTCAGCCACCCTAGCAGGTTCTTGCACTGTGAAACGTCAAATGCTCTGAGCTTGTGGCATCCATCGACAACAGCCTCGACACCAACGCCGGTGACCCGGACACATCCTCGAACAGACAAAGACTGGAGTTCTAGGAGATGGAGACCAATACTCCTAAGCGATCCATCTGAAACAGCACTTCCGCAAAAAGACAGTTTTAAGTGTGTCAGCTGGGGGCATCCTAGAGCCAGCACTTCTGTTGCAGTATCAGACAGCGCGCAGCAAAAAGACTGCATATCGTGTTAGATGATTAAAACTTTCTTGAGCATGGGGTTCAACTCTGTCGCATTAAGTGCAATTTGCAACTTACCAGATCAAGTTCCCGAAGTTCCTTTGCTGCGTTTGTCAAGTAGACAATGGCATTATCCGTCAAATATGTACAGTCTGCCAGGCAGAGCTTACGGAGTTTCGAAAAATGGTACATGCTCCAGTGCTGGAATCCTTGATCGGTTATAGTCGTACAACGCGTAAGGTCAAGCTGCTCCAAACGCGACGCGGCATGGATTGCAAAATGCGCCATCGATCGATCTGTGACATGCTTGCAGTAAGACAGCGTTAACCGCCTCAGCTTGGGGCAGCCGATGACAGTTCCTGGGCCCTGACCACGGGCAGTATCATGAGACTTGTGTAATCGGCTCGCACTGCTTTCAGGTACTATCCATCCTACCACCCTTGCAAGTAAATTGTCGCTCACTTTGCGGCAATTGCTTAGATCAATTTCTTCCAAGCTCTTGGCACTGTTGGCCATCTCAAGAACTGCATGGGCTGTAATGTCCCACACGCTCTTCATCCGCCAGCAGCGCACATTGGCTCCGCATGCGACGGCTAGAGCGCTAAACCCTTCATCAGTGATGTGGAAGCAATTGTTCACGTTGATAACGCGAGGGCGCGAGCCAACGAAAGGGCAGATATAGTTTATGAGAGCGTCGTCAGTGACCTTGCGATTATAAGGTGTTAGATCAAGGAGATGAAGCAAATCTGGTGAAGTAGAAATTATTTTAGACCAGTGAATGGAGACACTACGAATGCGCATGAGCTGATAGACATCCAAATGCTGGAATATCTTAATGAGAACCGCATCTGGAAGGATGCCTTGACTTCTATGGCTTGCCACTCGCGGGACTAACTTAGGTCGCTTGGGTGTCGCTTTAGATTCTGGCGGTGTGATTGCATGTTTGTTCAGAGAAGGTGAAGGAGACAGCGATTTGCGACTTGGAGTGGAGGGGCCGACATCTCTCCTATCTCCTGCCCCAGCTTCTGGCACTGGAGGCGCCAATGAGCCTCGCCGAGACCGGAAGCGGATGTTATCCAGATCATGGTTAAGAAATGGGTCGGGGTCGAAGGGTTCCTCGGTCTTTCCAGAGGCGGGGTGGCCATCTGCGGCAGGTTTCTGCAAATTTACCTTCGGAGGTTGCTGCTTGCCTGGCGTCTGTGGCCGGCGATCCGCAATGGCAAGTTCGTCAATAGCGGGAGGAGTACTTTCGGGGGCATCTGGCATAATAATGTCCTCATCATTGGCGGCCTCCAGTCTCTGCTTTGCCGTGTTTTCCACTTGCTGTCGAATGTCCGGGGAGCAACGCTCCCATAACTCATCGAGCACGGAACCGCCAATCATCAAGCACTCAACAGAAGTGATGGAGCGGACCGTAGCTGTCCTTCGTGGGGCAAGGGACAAGCTTGTCACTTCTCCAAAATAATGGCCTGGTTTGAGTCGGGCTCGCACATGAACCCTCCGTTCCATGCTCTCCCTTCCGTTCGTAGCACCGAAACCATTCTTCTCATCCACAACCTCAACCTCCCCCCTAACAATGAAAAAGACCTCCCTCCCAAGCGTGTCTTGCCGGATAATGTCAGTAAATGGGGGATATGTTTGCGGCTGGGCATTTAATCCCAGAAAGTGAAGAATTTCAGGCGGCAAGCTTGTAAACAGAGGGAGCTCTTTCAATAGCTGCCGAACGTTCACCATGCTGCTTCCCAAGGCGCTTGAGGCTGCAGTTTCTGCGAGACTGGGGCTTGGTGACTTCCGCCTCTTGTGAACAACAATTTCACCCGCTTTGACTGTTCCTTCGTCCCCCATGACGACTTCACCGAGCATACCATCGCGTGTACGCTTACCATTCGGCTTCGGAGAGGCCGGCGCAGTACCTTGCATGGAAGGAGCAGGCTCCTTTGTTTTCTTTTTCCGATCCAGAATCGTCAGTCGCTCCTGCGCTTCCTCGCGAATAGCACGCTCAACCTCTGGGAATTTAGGCAACTCCTTCATCAAATCTTCCTTCTTCAAGACCACAAGCAGACATCGCGTACGAGCCACAATGGTGGCTGTGCGAGGTATGTCCATCAGAACCCCAATCTCCCCGAAGAAGGCGCCCGGTCGAAGCTCGGCATAAGTGCTCTCACCATCGCGCGACGTAACAGCGACTGCACCACGCACCAGCCAGTACATGGCTCGAGCTTCATCCCCCTCTGTCACAACATTATCGTGGGCCGACTGAACTTGAGGCCTCAAGTGTGATCCGATTGCGATGAGAAAAGAATCTGGGGCCGACAGGAAGAGCGGAAATGAGCGAATACGATCGAGGAGATCAAGAGGAATGCCCTGAATTTGAGAAGCGGTTAAGGGCGATGGCCGTATTGGGCGCGCCGGATTACTCTCCGAGTTAAAGGTCCTAATCAGGGACAGATTTTCCGGCACAGGGGGCACATGGCCCTTGGCCAAGGCGCCCCCGCCAGACCGGTGATGCCGAGGCATGAAGAAGCAAGTCCAGCAAATCCTGTTAGAACTGGTCCGCGTTGAGATCTCGCAGGGTTCCGACGCATCGGATTGCCAGATTATCCTCGCACGCTGGGCTCCTAGATGGCAGGAGGAAAGAATTTGGCGTTGAGTCTCGTGGAGAGCTAGATGAGTAAATTTTGTCAATCGGTAGCCAGTCCTTTGGCAATCAGATTATATAGCTCTCTCATCTGTCAATACGTATAGGCTTTTGGTCCTATCACGCGAGCAACACTAAGCCGACCGCCGCAAAAAGTAATTGTGTCTACAAAATGTTCCGACAGAGCTTGTCAAACAATTTGTAGATATAAGGCCGTCGGTTGCAGCCAGTGGATGATAAGTACTGTAAACTCGGAACTAGAGCGGATGACAGGGGCGAAAAAAGAGGCCTCCGCGGGTGAGTGAAGACGATGGTGGGCGATAAATCAGAGCCGGTACAGGCTGAGGAGGAGAAGGAGAGAGGGGAGCCTGAGGATGGCAGATGCCTGGGTGGACGGTGCCACTAAGTGATCTAAGCTGCAAGCTGTGACGAAGAGTGGTCAATTGACTTTTCAAAGTGGCATGGAAGGCTCATGGAAAATGGCGTACCTGGTGATGTGGATCGTGTAATCAACGATAGCAAGGGGAGATATCGCATTGATACATGGTAGGATTGCGGAGCACCATGCTCGATGGAGATTGATTGACTGGAGGATTGATTGGATAATCCGGGGTCCAAAAGACAGAAGCTGAGGGCCGGTGGGCCAGTAAGCAGCCGATCGAAGCCTTTCTTTTGCAGTTTGCCTTCTCCACTGATTTATGATAATGTGACTGGGTGGTGGTGGTTCGGGCCAAGCCCGGGTGCTGCCAGTCAGTTACTCTCAGGTGGGGGTGAGGGAATGACGGGGGGGATCATGGGGGAGGGGGGAGCTGATTACCATCAATAGTTAGTCTTCTACTGTATTCAGCAGTGGAGGCGGCACGCGATCCGCTATTAAGAGACGAGACACAGGGCCCGACAATGCTTGGCAACGACGGTGAGAAAAAATGGATACATTGCGTCGTTTTTGATCATCAAATGTTAACACGATTGGAAATGCACCAAAAGGCACTGTTGGTATAATTATGATCCCTTGGAAAATTCCTTAAATTGCTCTATCGAGAGCTGCATGGTCTATTACGATAGATCGCGAAACTGGGGTAAATGCACCTCTTGGAGATCCTGGGCCCTAGTACTACATCGTATCATCTGCGCTGCTCCAACTCATGAAAATTTTCAAGTTTGTATTACAATGAAACTATTTGCTTCTTAATAAGCGTCATGTCCATTACACGGAATACAAGTCACGTGTTGAAGACTGCACTGAAATAGTATAAAATTCCACCGAGCCGCCCAGGAAGTGAATCAAGCTATACGCCGTAATGACCAAGGAAATGGAAAAAATGATAGCAGAGATAAGCCCAGAGGGGGAAAGGAAAAGCAATGAAAGGAGACAAATTCCGAACTTTCACTCCTCAACAAGAAGGAGTTTGATCAGCAAGAATGAGCAAAGGCTGCTACCATACCTCCGGCGCAGAGAACGGCCTTGTTAAATAATTAAAGCAGTCTATCGTCCACTACCGCCGTCCTCCAGCCAGCCCGACAGAAACAAGGAAAGTAAAACATAAGTGTATCACAATATCATTAAGAGTTACCCTGTCCAATGTCGAAGATCATAAGTGGCCAAGGCTGTCCAGCGCCCGCACCCATGCCTCCATTAGCGTTTACGTCACCGCCACCCATGTTTCCAGTCATGTCTGCCACCGGCGCTGGGTTCGGGCCTCCCTCGGCTTGACCAACATCGCGGCCACCAAGCTGCATCAGCGCACTCGCTGAATTAAGATACTCCTGCGGCTCGAGATTGTTGGCCATCGTACCGGTCCACTGCCGCCACGACTGAGAACCTCCAAAGTTGCCGCCTGGCGGGTACGCAGGGTTTCCACCAGCATTTGGAAACATGAATGCATTGGCAGAGCCCTGAGATGCTGAGGGCTGGACTGAAGACATGTTGTTCAAGCCTCCATCAGGCGCATTGGGATACGGACTTGCGTCAAACGGCCCTGGCTGGGCAGGATAGGATGGCTCAGGGTAGGAATATTGAGCAGTCGCAGCTGCAGGGTATGGTGTCTGAGTCTGTGTCATGCTCGGATCGTCGGGTGAAATGTAGGCGCTTCCTCTAGCACCGGCATTGGCAGCTGTATTCGCTCCGTCGCCATGATCCGGGAATCCCGGTGAGTAGCTGCCCTGCGCATCGAAAGGGGCACCACTGGGAGGTGTGGCTTGTCCCTGAGTAGGTGAATGCGAAGAAGGCCGATTAAGGTCTGCCGATGCAACAGCAGCGGACGCCGCGGAAGCGGTCTTGGTCGCAAGGTTGCGCGAAAGCATTGCAAGGGTACCATCAACGACAACACGAACGGCTTCTTGGAGACGCTTGCCCGATCCTACTGAGCATTAGACTGCGTAAACTGACGTCTGCTTGAACAAGGAAACATACCTAGGACACCACCAACATCGCCTAGGATGTCTAGCGAAAAATTCATCTCCTCTCGTAAAGAGGCCAAATCAGCCGCCGTTCTCTGGTCTCGCTTCTCCCATTCCACGAACAAGGTGGTTGTGATTGCCATCAAGTAGACTGCACTATTGTACCATGTCGTATCCAAGCTCTTGTACTTCTGGAGCTGTCTCATGTTATGCAGCATCTGTCGCGCAGATTTGAGACAGACGTCAAGATTTTCGTTATTGAATTCAGGAGATGCAGTGAGCGAGACAGAAGGGTGTCGCAAGAGGAGTCGAAGCTCTAGAGCCCACATGTCCAGATAGATAGCAAAAACACGACCTTCCTGTTTCTCCGAACTAGCTGGTTGCGTAAGCTCGACCGGTAGCTGATCTTGCCACCTCTGAAGCTTAGTCTCCAATCGTCGCACAGTCTCGACATAGGTCTGGGGCGATCGCCTAACGGCATATATGTGCGAGTAAAGTTCGATAAAAATTGGGAGGATCTTAAAGGCCTCGACACCTACAGCAAAGTTACATCTACCTGGCTTCGAGGTATCAAGACCTGCTTCCGAGAGCAGATCGTCATCAACTGCTTCAGGAAGCTCTACGTCGAAGTCCTCGATACGCAGAGGCATCGGTCGACCCAATTTGCCGCTGAGGCTGACGAGAATGGCCAAGACGGAGTAGAATATGCGCTTCCGCATCTCAATTTCCAGTAAATTTTTCTGCTGGTCGGTTTGGCCCCATCTCTTCGCTGATCTGTGAAGACCGAGCTCAATAGCAAGTGTCATGGTAAGGCTTGTAGCCATCCAGCTCGCCCCTGGCTTTGGAAAGGTCCGGAGGTGGGCACAAATCAGTGTCAACGCTTGGATATCCTGAAGCGTATGCCCGGACATCAATTGATAAAAAAACCCAAGGGCATAGTGATAGTGCAGATTGGAGCGACTGTTCAAGTCCGATTGCTGAGAAGCATCCTCCCAGTTTCGGGCCGCATATTGGAAAAACATTATTGCGAAGAGCATATGGACCATGACAGTCTCGGCAGGCGAAGGCCTGAATTCCGGATCATCGTAGATTCTGTTAAGCTAAAGAGCGAAAATTGAAGTTAGATACTGAGTCGTTAATATTACGGATTTACAAGGGGTAACGCTTACCAATGTCATGAATGTCGGCTTGTGCAAGATCGGAAGATACGGATTCATGACCCTGAAGTACCAATCGACATAGGTGACGCCCTCAATCTTGGCTGGAAGCTCTACTTTATCAATCTTCGTGTTGATGTTCAACGCAGACTGGAGGAAGCTCTGATAGGACTTGTTGTAAAGTTCCGGCTGAAATATAGAAGGAGCTGGCTCATCCATATCGTTGGACGTAAAATCGGCAATGTCAATCTCCATGCCGAGAACTGACAAGGCCGTGCCGCGGATGGAACTCAAGGAAGAATTTCCTGAGGAGACGCCGAGATAATTGTCTCCGTTGCATCCGGTGCGGAAAACTGGCAAGGCACGGAAAATGTTTGTCTCCTGAGGCCGAGTCTCAGGGGCCGGTGGCGTCCCCGGTGCGTATGCCATCAGACCTGCATTGGGATTGCCAGCGAGGGCAGGTGCCCATATATGCGCAACATTTGGATTCCCGGCCTGGCTCCAATCTAAAGTGGGTGCATCATTTGGAGTATGATATCCATCAGCAGGTTTGACCTCAACCCCCATGGCAATGAGGCGGTCTTCCAGCTCTCTTATTCGTGCATCGTTATCCCGAAGTCGTTCCTCGAGGGACTCAACGTAACCCCTCGATGTTGCTCGACCGGTAATACGGTCTGTCGTTCGACATTCGGTATTATTGTGAAGACATGCTGAACAGCCTCCAGGAAGGCCATCGCAACGAATCTTACGAACCTGTTCAGGCTTGTGTTAGCCATCGCGTTCGACATGCTTCCCCTGAAATGGCCTTCGCATGATGACATACCTTGCATCGGTCGCAAGCTTGCCCGGTCCTGGTGGAGCTCTGGAGCCTCTTCTTGACCGAGTTCGAGAAATCGTCAGGCGTGAAGTGCTCAGTCTTCGTCACCTTGGCGTGAGGAGTCTCAGTCGCGCTCGAAGGGCGTTTTGGTGGCATTCTCCGTTCTCCGTTGATGGAGTAGAGGAACTTGCCGTGCGGTTGGATGGCTCGAGCCTGTCCCTTGGAGATGCGACTTTGGCGAGTCGGTGCCGCGCGTGGATATCGCGAGATCGATCAAAACGTTTATGATTGAATGCCGACGCAACCACCAAATAGTTTTCTAATATCTGTCGTGCTTTCAAACAACCTATACGGGTAGTGTCAATGCGCGGCCAACTGATGAGCAAGTGGCGATGAACAGTGAAGCATAGGAACACCGCCAAAGGATAGGCCTGTAAGCGAGACTTCAGGCCCACAGTCACAATCAAGCAGTGTTATTAGAGTTGACTATCGATTGACCCCGCGTCTGAATACAAGACCATGCAAATGACGAAGCCTATTCTTGGTATACTCTCCTTTATTTGAATGCATTTATTACCACCTGTTGATAATCGACTTATCGGTGCTCTGCTACTTCCATTACTTGTATAAGCATCTTGAAATTGGCAAAGTTACGTCTCATTTTACATCGCTGCTCACTATGGCATTAATTGAGACCTTCCATCTCTCGCATCTACCCTCCTCGTACGCTGTTCACGCTGCCCTATACCGTGATGTTCAGAATGCATCATTTCTTCGCCAGCAGCTCTTGAGCGGAAACACTGAGTTTGAATATGCCTTTCTTGACGCCACATCGGTTCGTAAATCCCCCGGCCTCAATTCTATGAAATGGTCCAGGCTCATTGACACGTCCAGATTATCTCTACGATGCATGCTCTAGCGGCAGCATTCCGCGCGACAAATGATTTCATGAACAATCGGCTGAGGAGCCGCAATGTTCATTCGGAGACAGTATTTTGCCTCAGTCCAAATAACAATGTAGGATTCTCCTAAAGTCGCCGCCTCCGGGAGCATCTAAACGGGAATTTTAGGTGCTTCCTACTCGTCCATGACTGGACATATCGCTGACATAAGTTTGAATAGATTGCGGATTCTTTTCGTCGTTTTGGCGTGAACGATACTACCACGAATCTTCTCGTCATCAAGATCTGTACTGGAGGCGAAATCACGACTGACGGTGTGCGGACCCATTTGTCAAGGGCAGTCGACGGTGCAGCTGTGCCCTTTATTGATGAATCACTTCGAAGCATGACGGATCTGGCCAAGATAAAGAAGATCTATAAAATAGGAACTTCCAACAATGTCGGCAGTGCCGGAAAGAGGAACAAATCCGATATTTCACCGACCGGAAGTCAAATGGTTCTCAATGGGAACCAGGCCGAATTGAAGGAGAGAAAGGAATTAGAGGTAGCGATACTTGGCCTGATGGCTCTAAGGGGGGCCACTTGATCTACTGGCCATTCCTTGCATATTCATATAGCATTTCCAGGCGAAAGGGGCTCGGCGTTATTTAAGGCTATATCGGGATGTTAAGCATGGAGATATATGTTGGCAAATCTCTACCTCTAACACTTTCAGTCATCCACAAACTCTTTAGTATGAGACACTGGGAAATCTTCCACGGTATCGGTCGTTAAGACCGTTCAACGGAAACACTAACATTGGACAACGAAAATTATATGTTAGAAGGCTCTTGTGCGCTTCCGTAGAATACATACGGTTGCCGACATGGATCCTCCGTGAATGTTTTGCATACCCAACGATTTACCGAGGCTTTTCCGGCCGGGAAATGCGATCAACTGTCCGACTTTCGAGGATAAACATCATCAAGATATCACACCGCGAGAGCGGCAATGGTAATGCGCTGAGACGAAACCACAATACTTATTTTACCTCTTTTGTTTTTCTTTTTTCTTTATCGTTTTTTAGGATTAAAGAAGGCGCAACTGGGTATGGTCGATGCGGCGTAGAATGGCTACTGCCGGTGTCACCATCAATCAATTATCGCCGTCCAAGTGGCCCTCGTCTCCTTCGTTCCCTTCTCCTTCAAATTTGTTTCGCCGCGAGGACGACTTTTACGATCCAGAAAATGGTGTCTCGAGTATCAAAAACAGGGCCCACAGCATGTCAGAGAGAATGGATACTATCGGCAATAGTTTCTGGCCGATGCATAAGGGGAGGGACTTTGAGTCCACCAGCGATTCGGAACTTGCTGTAGACTCTATACAAGTCGACTTAGACATTTCTGCGGCATATAAAGATAACACTTGCGAAAATAGAGCAGCTAAAAGGCAGATACCCATAAAACCTGGAAAAGTGAAGAAGCCTGGAGTAGACGGATCACTAGAGAACCGCTTAGGAAGACAAAGACAGAAACCTGAAAATTCCCTGTCGCGATATTTCACCAAGCCCAGATCAGAGGACTTTGACACTGCCGATGCATCAGAAGGACTCGTCCTCGATAAAGCGACAAAAAGACGGCTGGACTGGACCCCTACCAAAGACTCGTCAAATCGAAACAATTATGCCATTAAAGATGACTTGCACGAGAAAGAGACCATCTCAAACGAGACTTCAGTAAAGAAGCTCGGTGACATGCTTGGTGGTTATAGTTTCCAACGGACTGGAAAGATTAGTTGCGGGCCGGCCCCGCCAGCGAAGATGTCAGGAGATTTCACAAAGAGGAGAAAGATTGAGGTGAGAGGAGAGTGGACCCTTTCGCAGATGATCATCATTTTAACAATATTCTAGCTTGATGAAAGCAGCGCTCAGTCGTCGGACGCTTCTCTATCGCTCAAAATAAAACCAGGAAAAAAGAAACCTACGACTATAACCGGACTGGCCACAGCTGCTTACCTGCTAGATGATTCCAAGGAGATTGTCGCGCCCACAAAGCTCATCGAAACTGGCAGTGCAACGTCCATCAAGGCCAATACTGAACGATCTCATAGAGCACCGAGGAAGTCGAAAAAGGAAGCAGTGACAAAGCCTCGGCCCCTTTCGCCTGAGGAAGCTCTGAGGAAATTGGAAGATCAAGATATCTTATTTGGCACCTCAAGTCAACTGGCGCGTGAGGATTCTCCGAGTTTAATACGGGATCTTCAACGAGCGATTAACCAATCTGAAATTGACTTTTCACAAAATTCGGTCCACACTAATGCCTCTACGCTTTCAAGCAGTGGATCTCGTTCCGCGTGCTCTTCTTTGTCAACACCTATTGTCGGTTACAAGGATCTTTGGTCGGCTGCTGCCAGAGATGAGAATGGGCTACTAAGCGGCTTAGAGGTAGTGGATCTGACTGGCTCGTCACCATATGGGAAACGGTCATGCAAACAACAGTTGCTCAAAATCCCGGAAAGGGAATCGGATCTTGATCGAAAGATTACCTTCGACTTGGACGGCGGTTTTGTTCGTGATTCCCCATCACCTCCACGGTATGTGGACGAAGTCTTCTCTGAAGTACCTAGCAGTCAGCTTGCTTGTCACGAAAAGGTCCTGAGTAGGGTGGCCCTGGATGGCGCAAGATCCCTTCGACGGAGAGAAGTAGAGACGAGCTACGCCAGCAACGGCGGTGAAGATGGATTTTGCGAGCGTATGGCACAGGTCAACAGGCCGATGGCACAGGTCAACAGGCCGAATTTGTCAAACGAAGCCTCATTACACCCCGAGAAACCGAATTTTACCGAATTCTCAACCCCACAGCTCTCTGAAGAGCTGTCATTATATGGCTTCAAGCCGATGAAGAATCGGCAGCAAATGATCTGTTTGCTTGAAAGATGCTGGCAGGGAAAAAATCGGAACGCCTGGCAGAACCCTCCTCAAAGTGTCGGTATGGAAGGGTCACGTATCGCCCCGAAAACTAGCCTTCAGAAAGGAAGTGCTTCCAACGCTACTCGAGAGGTAACTGGCTTTGCAAATGACGCGTCAGTGGCAATTAGAAATGATACACAGTCAGAGAGTCTATCTCGAACAAAGGAACGTCAAGATCGAGGGAAGGAAGCCCCTCGCCAGATCTCGAGCACCGAACAGACTTATTTGCTCCAATCTGCGGGAAAGGCACCCTCCTTTACCGCCAGAACAAGATCTATACCAGGAATTTCCGGCGGACCAGACGAACAAGCAAGTTTGAAGTTGAAAGCTTCCCCGGTCAAGAGTCGATCATCATTATCAACAGGACTGGGATCCTTCGTGCCGTTAGCTTCCTCAGCAAAGAGCGCTACTGCAGGAGATGGCATGGCTGAGGATGGCCATGGCTCGGGCTCTGATGCTCGTATGCTCAAGCAAATCACCCTGGCCATTCGAGCTCAATCGCGCTCTGATAACGTGAACAATCCGACTTGGCACGAGAAAATCCTGATGTACGATCCAATCGTGCTTGAAGACCTTGCCGTCTGGCTAAACACTGAAGGTCTAGCTATGGTTGGTGAGGATGAAGAAGTGGGACCAGCAATGGTGAGACTGTGGTGCGAGCGCCACGCGGTATGCTGTTTGTGGAAGACGAGCATCACCAGCCAGTCTCGGGCGCGATGGTGATTCGGAGCCAATAATAATAATTACCAGAGATCGATGATTTCTTCAATACCCTTGATAGTTACTTTGTTTGCATGGTTACCTCTGTACGGGTACGAAGAATCACAAGTCCCGTCTAGGGGACATTCGTTATTTTCAGCACGCGCACCCGTCAACAAGAGCAAAAGCAAAGGAGCAAAAAGTGCAATTTCGGTAAACGACCAGCGGTGTCAATTTAGAGCAGGGGTCCTAGAGTTCCTTAGCGGGCCTGGGTTTTAATCACCTCTGTCGAGCTACCACCCTCGCACAGAGTTCGATCAAATTTGGATAACAGGATCCACTGCTCCGACATCGCGCCGTGATCACTCTCCGTAGCACGACTGCGAAATGGATTGAAGTTAATGTGGGGGGACTCCTGTCGCGTGTCTTGACACCCATCTAAGGCGGTGAATTTTTACGTAAGTTTCTTGAGGCCGCTATTGTCTGTCTGCAATGTATGCAATTCTGCGATCAAGAACATATTGATCGTAAGACGAGAGATAATTGCAGAGTTCTGTATCTTTTCTACATCTCCAAAAATTTAATCAAAGCTCCCAGCAACAGATACTCCCTAACGGCGGCACCATTTCCGCGAAACGGAAGAACTCCGTCCCTGCATTCCTCCTCGTTCGCTTTCCAGAAATAAGCGAATACGTTCATAATTCCACTTGCACAATAATAATTACCTTATACATCTAGAATGATTATGCCGAATCGAAACGTTTTTAAGCCCTCTTGGAGTAAAGGGACACTTCGCAGATGCCGACAATTTTGCCTAGGACAGGAAGGTGCGAGGTGAAGTCCGCTTTCTGCGGGCAGATAAGGCATAGACACTTACCTATCTTAGCTATTCTACCGAGCACGTGAGCGTTATCAGATTGACTAGAAAAAGTACCGAGTACCTCGTATTATCGAAATGTTTAAGCGACATCTATGCTCCTTGCAACACAGAAAAGGTATCGGCTACTTATGGAATTGAGCTGTATGGTGTGCAAATCCGATCTCATCACGTCACACTGCACAAGAGCTCCCCTCTGATACGAGTTTTGATACCTCAACGTTACAGTGGCATCGCGTGGGCGCTTATGTTCCCCAAAAGGTGGAGTAAAGTGATCCAAGCTGGTCGCAGATAAAACAACACAAGCCAGACTTTGTTCAAGCTCAATTGCCTGCACTTAACTTAGAGATAGGCATCAATTTGAGTCGTCTCCTCCATTGTTTGCGTTGGGGGAGGAATCGAAGGACAGCTATCGACCGCAGTTCCCACTACATGATTGTTAAATCATGAAAGAAAAGCAAGACATGGCCAACTGCGAGCATACGCCGCTTTTGCAGACGGTCATCGTGGCCCCGCCTCGACCACGATATCCTCACAGCACGTTAAGACGCTTCTGCACGATTGCTCTTGTAACAAGCTTGATAATCATCGTTGCCCTTTTCCTTCTTCCTTTTGCCATTGACGGACCTCGACCTCATTGGCATCATCGTCACCGGCCTTTTTTGGCTTCATTTTCTTCCTCTTCTCCATCACAGCTCCCCAGCGATGCATGGCCATTGACCCAGGGCATTCCCTACGAAGAGCTGCAACAGATTCTATTGACGACTCCCGAAGAAGCCAAAGCCAGAGAATGGAGCCAATACTATACCGCTGGGCCCCACCTGGCAGGTAAGAATCTCAGTCAAGCTATCTTTACAAAGGAACGCTGGGAAGAGTTCGGTATTGCATCCGAAATTGTATCGTATGATGTTTACGTCAATTACCCCTTGGGCCACCGTCTGGCTCTGCTGGAGAAGTCCGATACCTCTGCTGAAGGCGCTGTGGACAAGAGGAACGATGGAGCAGCTGCCGCTGCCCCTACCGCCGCCGCTTGGAAGGTTAAGTACGAGGCCAAGCTTGAGGAGGACGTGCTTGAAAAGGATCATACGAGCGGTTTGGCGGACCGAATTCCAACTTTTCATGGCTACTCTGCGAGCGGAAACGTCACCGCATCCTATGTCTACGTCAATTATGGCACGTTTGAGGACTTCAATGACCTCGTCAAGGCCAACGTTAGCTTAGCAGGAAAGATTGCTCTGGCCAAGTATGGCAGAATTTTCCGGGGGTTAAAGGTGAAGCATGCTCAAGAACATGGCATGGTTGGAACTATTATTTACAGCGACCCTGGAGACGATGGCGAAGTGACGGAAAAGAACGGGTATGCCCTTTATCCGGACGGCCCAGCACGGCAGCCTAGCAGCGTCCAGAGAGGCAGCACGCAGTTTCTCAGTAAGTAGCCTTGGCAGATACCCCTGTTTCTCGTTGTCCCCTGTCGATCAGTGTAATGACAATATTCCTTCTAGGTGTTGCTCCGGGTGATCCTACCACACCTGGCTACCCGTCGAAACCTGGGGTACCCCGCCAAGAGGTCAATGGCTCAATCCCATCGATTCCGTCAATCCCAATCTCCTATCTGGATGCTCTCCCCCTTCTCAAAGCCTTGAACGGCCACGGACCCAAAGCGTCCTCTATCAACAAATGGTGGCTTGGAGGTGGCTTGGATTACAAGGGCGTCGAGTATAACATTGGTCCTTCGCCGGAAGGTCTTGCATTGCACCTTGTCAATGAACAAGAATATGTCACGACTCCTATGTGGAATGTTATTGGTATCATCAACGGATCGATCCCAGATGAAGTCGTCATCCTAGGAAATCATCGCGACGCCTGGGTTGCCGGAGGAGCTGGTGATCCCAACAGTGGCTCCGCAACTCTCAATGAAGTCGCAAGAAGCTTTGGCAACGCTCTCGAAGCTGGCTGGAAACCTTTGCGGACCATTGTGCTGGCAAGCTGGGACGGCGAGGAGTATGGCCTTATTGGGTCAACGGAATGGGTCGAGGAATATTTGCCGTGGCTGTCGAAGACTGCAGTGGCGTATCTGAATGTTGACGTCTCGACCGCGGGTCCTCGCTTTAAGGCGTCGGCCAGCCCTCTCCTTAATAAGGCCCTCTATGAAGCTACGTCATTGGTGCAGTCCCCCAACCAGACTGTGAGCGGACAAACCATCCGCGACACTTGGAGCGGTCATATCAGCACTATGGGCAGTGGTAGTGATTTCACTGCATTCCAGGACTTTGCGGGAATTCCTAGTCTCGACATGGGATTCGCCGGTGGTTCAGAAGATGCAGTCTACCATTACCACTCAAACTACGATAGCTTTGACTGGATGGACAAATTTGGAGACCCAGGATTCCATTACCATGTCGCCGTGAGCAAACTCTGGTCGATACTCGCCGCGTCCATTGTGGAGAAGCCACTACTGCACCTTAACGCTACGAATTATGCTACGGGCCTCCAGAACTATCTCAAGGCCGCCAAGGACAAGGCCGACCAATCAGCACCGAAGTCAGCAGAGTCTCCAGAAATCTCGTCCTTCCGCGGCGCGTTCCGCCATCTGGAGTACACTCTGCACCGCTTGTTTAACGCCTCGGTTGAATTTGACGCGTACGCGGCCTATCTTGAAGAATCCCTTGGCGAAGACATTCCGTGGTGGAAATGGTGGGAGAAGGTCCGGCTGTATTGGCAAATTCGTCGAACCAACGACAAATACAAGTATTTGGAGCGACAATTTCTTTACCTTGGCGGTCTCGATGGGCGGTCATGGTTCAAACATGTCGTGTTCGCACCTGGCTTGCACACGGGTTATGCCGGGGTAACGTTCCCTGGGCTAGTGGAGAATATTGAGGCCGGACAGTGGGATAATGCGACGGTGAGTAGTGTAGTCTCCATTTTGGCACCCGAACCCTGCATCTGTCCTGAAAGGACCCTCTGGACCCTGTTTGAGAACTTGAGGCTGACTTATTTTTCCCTCCTTGCTCGCCAAATAGGTGTGGAGTCATATCATTGAGGATCGCGTCGAAGCTGCAATAGGGCTCCTGCACTTGCATTGATGGGGAATAACGCTTTTCCCAGGGATTCAGTTTGGTCTAGCAGCGCCCGATCCGTGCCATGTTGCACCTTACCTAATACAGGTAGACAACTGCACACTAAGCGGCAGAAATACCGCATAGTTAACAGCGCAGCTCACTACTCTACCTACCTTGAGTAGTGAGTCTCCAATTATAATGTTGATGGCTTCAGTAGTACCTGCTTGCGACAGTGAGAGAAAAGTACCCGATAGCAGCGCAAACTTTTTAAACTTCTATTCCCTCCTTTACAAATTTTCCCGGCTCTGAACGGGCGATAAGCGCCGAGGAAAAGTTTTAGAAGCAAACACGTTAGAGAAAGCTTTGTGTGGCGTGGCATCGATGAGGCCGGACCTCATTCAAACTTTTTGCCGCCACTGATTTTCATCTCAACTCCGATCGTTCCCCGGATTGGAATGATGGGGAAGAACGGTTGAGCATGGTTTACAGGATGAAAAGTAGCCAGCATGCTTTCTTAGCACGATCACTTTCCAAAGTAAGATGCCATGCGCCAGAGACCGAGCAATGCCTTTGTCATCGCTCATCGGGGAAGTAATCGGCGCCTTACCAGGGGAACCCGGCCAGAGAGAGGTACAGACGGTTCAGAAAGACGGGAAACGCCTTTCGTGGAGGAACGCGCAGGGATGAGGACGTCCCTGAGCGCGGGAAATGCCAAGGAGCCCGTCTTCCCTTTACGAGTACAATAGCGGCTCCCCCCATGCCACCGCGCGAAATTAACAATGGGTTAGATAAGCAATCAAACCAGGGATGCGAAAACGATATATAGCGTACGGAGATATGCGCGAGGATCTCTGGGACTGACAGGAAGATCATTCCGCTCTTTCTCCGTGTCGGAAGGATCGGTAACGGCTGCAAAGGACTGGTTATGATAGGGACAGAGAACTCTCAATTCTCCCACCGCCAATATAACTGCAGCTCAAAGAGGCAATTACCATTGATGACGAACACGAGGAATGGCGATCGGCTCTGGGCAGCGGCATGTAAGCTCTTCGCATCGAGTATTTGGCCCTCACACATCAACCACCCCGCAGGTCAGTACGTAGCTATGTTTGAATGACGACCTCCTTCTGCATGGTGCATCGACCTCCAAGCGTCGCCGGCGTTCGCTGGCTACATGGCTCGAGCGGTCCGAAAAGCGCCTCTCTTTCAAGAGCCAAGAGAGAATCGAAACGCAATTTTCCTGCCATGGACCCTTCGAGGTCATCTCGGCTAAGAAGCGACATCAACGCCTTTTGTACTTTTAGTGCCCGCTGCGGAGAACTGTAGCCAAGACAATATGGAAGCAGAAGACGAAAGAAATTACACAAGGAGCCATGGTCAGCTCCATTCGACCCATAAACGTACCAGTAGGTAACTTTGATTGCACACGATAATTAGAGGCCTATTCGCAGGAGTAAAATTGTGAAGAGAAGCCCGCGCCTCGGCAGCTAATTTCCCATTCACTTCAGGGATGTGGCCTGGTTTTAGTTTTTGTCAAAGCATATTGTTACTTAATTAGGTAACCCCACGATAAACTGAAGACGAGGTGATCTCAGATTGTCAAGCCTCTCGGCGTGATCGGCCCCGACTTCCCAAATCAGAACCATACAATTCGCCAGTATCCTTTCCATTTGCGTTTGCTGTGGTGATGCTATTGGTACAGTACTGTAATTGCTCTCATACTACGTATAGCCTGATTTACCACGGTGCCGCGGCATGCTTATGCGGCGCAAAATGTACTCGGAGAAACTAGGTTTCCGGCTTTCGGCCTCATGTCTGACGAATTCGGAGCCAGCTCGACGCGAGGGAGAGGAATGCTGGCCAACGGGCGCACACCTGCACTATACGGTAAGCTTCGAGAAAAGCTTGAGTTTGGTACGGTGGGCCACGCCTTCTTCGCGCCGAAAGATCTACTTACGCTTAATTCCGCATGACAAAGCTACCGAGGCGGACAGTAAGAAATGGGATGCGAGGTCGGCTTGTTCGGCGCGAGATATGTTTACGTTTACGCCATATGAGTGGCTGTCGACAGATCTACTTCCATATCTCTCACCACCCGGACCGGACGGAGGGTGAGCGAGGGAAGATCATGACGAGATGGACACTGCGGGAAGAGGTGATGACGATGATGGCTTCGACAGGTCGCATTTGCTATAATGGGTGGCAGGAAGGTCGTGAACGAGCCATTAAGCAGGGGGGGGGCTCTTTCTCTAGTATGCCAATATTGTACAGAGCAGCTATGGGGGAACAGATTTGACAGAAGCTGAGAGCCGCCCGTGTAGTGGTTGGTACGGGAAGGAGTGTGAGTACTGGGGAAGGAGAGAGTGACTGCTGACTACTGCTGCACGCAATTGACAAACCAGCGTTCCGGTGTGTCCGGGAGAAGACCGCGTGCACTCCATGCGATCCTATTGGACAATGGGGCGCGCCAGTTGAATTTTGAAGAGGCAAACCCAGGGCGGCCAACCACAAACCCCCCGAAGCCGCTCGGTCATCATCTCCGGACCTCGGTCATTACACGGCTGACATCCCTGCTTAGTCTGATCATCGGACCAATCGTTGCGTCTTTTTCTATCAGGGGCACCCCCCTGTACAGCGCCGGTCCATCCGGTTAATTGAAAGGAAGGAGAGTGGGATGAAATGGACGAACCATGAGACACAGACGGAAGGGGACACATCTTTAGGGAAGTTTTTAATGACTCGGGAGATGTACCGTACATGTACCTACTCCACGCCTTTACCCAATCCTTGGCTCAGCATACAGCGGTACTTTTGCGCTACATAAAGGTCTCCCGGCTAACTCCACACAAAAACGCCTCAGAATAACCCTCCAGCTGGGGTAACTTCCAAGTACCAGCTGTCCTCGTCGCTAGCGCATACTCAGGGTAGCGTACCCGTACCTTCTGGAGTGCGTACCTGGTCTATGCTACAGCGAGACAAAAAAGACAGTTTTTAGCCCCTGTCCCACAGATATGGCCGACGGCCACTAAGCTCGACCTCGACGCAGCGATGCGCTAGGCCGACGACACTACTAATCGTTCGCTCGGTCGCTCGCTTTTGATTGTCCTGACTTTCTGACTACGCCAGTACTTGATTCACGTCCTGGATTACCTGATGATTGCGGTCTCCACAAATTTTTCCTCTAGTTTGTTGGTCCAAGGGCCGATCGATCCCTCTTCTTGCCGGAGAACGACAACCGCTCGTTACAATACAAAAGTCTCTTCATGTCGCGCGAGTAAAATGCTCTCAAGCGCTTGTCCAATCTGGGATCAGACAGGAGTGCACAGAAGATGAATGAGCAGTGTTGTAGCTTTGTACTCCCACTACCTTATGTACAGTACTTCCGTACAGTAGCAAGTACCTCTGTAGAATGCAAATTGAAGAGTGTTGTTGTCAGGCGTTGCCATCGCAAAGCAACCCGATCCGCCCGTATCCGAAGCGATAAAATGCCTGCAAAAGGCTATTGTCAATGCTAAACATGTCGAAGAAAAAGTATGCGGCAAGTAGTATATTCGGTTGGGTAAGTACACCAAGGAGCCAAGCTACGAGTGATTCCGTTGCCGCGTTTGTGCCTCGTTTTTTTTTTTTTACCGCGTGGTTTCATGGGTACTCTTTCGCTATTCACACACCGAAACGTCAAACTCTCACAAAGCGCAATTTTGGACAAAGGATGAGGAGAATTCATTCAATTTACAGCTCAATCTAGATTTTCATTGGTGGGAACAGGAATTAGGGGACCAAAATAGGCATTGATCGGGGAGTTTTCGGGGGCAGGCAGGCTGGAGCAGTGTTGGAACAACGTTCAACAGAGTCCCCCCGTTTCCACCCCCAATAGGTGAGGCTTTTCCCATGGCTGCTTGGGGCCCTTCCTCCCCCCATCGGACGCAATTCGCATCGCGCGGCATCAACAGACCGAGATGGGCCCTAGCCTTTTTGACGTCAACCTGCAGCCCGAAAATACCGCGTTTGAGCTGTTTGAGCTTTACCCGTCTGAGACCTTCCTTCTCCTTCTCTTTGCACACCAACGCCAACGCCAACGCCAAAACCGAACTCTGAACCCCCCACCCCTACCCGCTCAAGCCGATGTCTCTCCAATACTAAAGCCCAGCTTGTCCCCCGTCTTGCAAAGCTTTTTCTCTTCTTATTCTCATCCAACCTTCCGTTGCATCAGGTTCGATAGAGCTCCTCTCTGACTCCCTTTTCGTGTTCGTCTCCCGCTCCTCTTCCGTCCCTCCCACGGGAACATAGGTCACAATGGCCTTTGGGCATCACGACGTTGAGAATGGCGACGCTGCCACCACTCGCACCCGCAGCCGTCAGAATTCTCAAGTGAACTACGACCAGCTCGATGAATACGCTGCTCTGCAGAAATACATTACGACCTACCGTGATCCCAAGGCGGCGGCCGCTGCGGAGGAGGGTGGCGATGCCGCCGCGAAGAAGAAGCCCTTCTGGGCTTTCTGGAGAAAGGATGACGGCTTTGGCGGTTCGGACTCGGGCTTCGTCCCTAATGAGTGGCTCGAGGCCGATATCCGCCAGGGTATCCACTCTTCGGATGTCGAATCGCGTCGGAAGCGTTTCGGATGGAATGAAATCTCCTCTGACAAGGAGAACATGTTTTTGAAGTTTCTCGGTTTCTTCACTGGTCCCATTCTCTATGGTGAGTTTTTGCTCCAGCTATTTGTGCCCTTGATATGCGGGGAAATCACGCTAACATTGGTAATCAGTCATGGAAATCGCTGTCTTGTTGGCCGCTGGTCTGCGAGACTGGATTGACTTGGGTGTCATCATCGGTATCTTGATGCTTAACGCCATTGTCGGTTGGTACCAGGAGAAGCAGGCTGCCGACGTCGTCGCCAGCTTGAAGGGTGATATTGCTATGAAGGCTATTGTTATCCGTGACGGTCAAGAGCAGGAGATCAAGGCCCGTGAGATCGTTCCCGGTGACATTGTAAGTCTCGGACAATCTGACGGTCACACATGCCATTGTCATTTCTCAGACTAACATGATTGCTTCCAGCTCGTCGTCGAGGAAGGTACTACTGTTCCCGCTGACTGCCGTCTCATTTGCGACTACGAAAAGCCCGAGGAGTTTGCTATCTACAAGGAGCTCCTTGCCGAAGACAAGTTCGCCGATGGTGGTGACCCAGATGACGAGAAGGACGACGAAGAGGAGAACCCCATTCACAGCGGTCCCTCGATCATCGCCACTGACCAGTCCGCCATCACTGGAGAGTCTCTTGCCGTCGACAAGTACATGGGCGAGATTTGCTACTACACTACCGGTTGCAAGCGTGGCAAGGCTTATGCTGTTGCCCTCACCTCTGCCAAGCACTCTTTCGTCGGTCGTACTGCCTCGCTCGTTCAGGGTGCCAAGGACTCTGGTCACTTCAAGGCCATCATGGACTCCATTGGTACTGCTCTGCTGGTTCTCGTCATTTTCTGGATCATGGCTGCCTGGATTGGTGGTTTCTTCCGTCACCTTAAGATTGCCACCCCTGAGCATTCTGAAAACTCCCTGCTCAAGTACGCCTTGATCTTGCTCATCATTGGTGTTCCCGTCGGTCTTCCCGTCGTTACCACCACTACTCTTGCTGTCGGTGCTGCCTACCTTGCCACCCAGCACGCCATTGTGCAGAAGCTCACTGCCATTGAGTCCCTCGCTGGTGTTGACGTTCTCTGCTCTGACAAGACCGGTACTCTTACTGCCAACCAGCTCTCCATCCGTGAGCCCTACGTTACCGAGGGTGAGGACGTCAACTGGATGATGGCTGTTGCCGCCCTGGCCTCTTCGCACAACATCAAGTCGCTTGACCCTATTGACAAGGTCACTATCTTGACTCTCAAGCGCTACCCCAAGGCCCGTGAGATCCTTCAGCAACCCTGGAAGACTGAGAAGTTCACTCCTTTCGACCCCGTCTCTAAGCGTATTACTGCCATCTGCACTCTCAACGGCGATACCTACACTTGCGCCAAGGGTGCTCCCAAGGCTGTCCTCAACCTGACTGACTGCTCTGCTGAGACTGAGGCTCTCTTCCGTGACAAGGCCACTGAGTTTGCCCGCCGTGGTTTCCGTTCGCTTGGTGTCGCTTACCAGAAGAACAACGAGGGATGGATCCTTCTTGGTATGCTTTCCATGTTCGACCCTCCTCGTGAGGATACCGCCCAGACCATTCTCGAGGCTCAGGCTCTTGGTGTCCCCGTCAAGATGCTTACTGGTGACGCTATCGCCATCGCCAAGGAGACTTGCAAGATGCTTGCCATGGGTACCAAGGTCTACAACTCTACTAAGCTCATCGCTGGCGGTCTTACCGGTACCACTCAGCACGACCTTGTTGAGCGTGCCGATGGTTTCGCTGAGGTTTTCCCCGAGCACAAGTACCAGGTCGTCGAGATGCTTCAGCAGCGTGGTCACTTGACTGCCATGACTGGTGACGGTGTTAACGACGCTCCCTCGCTCAAGAAGGCTGACTGCGGTATTGCTGTCGAGGGTGCCACCGAGGCTGCCCAGGCTGCTGCTGACATTGTCTTCCTCGCTCCCGGTCTCAGCACCATCGTCTTCGCCATCAAGACTGCCCGTCAGATCTTCCAGCGTATGAAGGCTTACATTCAGTACCGTATTGCCCTTTGCTTGCACTTGGAGATTTACCTTGTCACCTCGATGATTATTATCCGCGAGACCATCCGTACCGACCTAATTGTCTTCATTGCCTTGTTCGCTGACTTGGCCACCGTCGCCGTCGCTTACGACAATGCCCACTCTGACCCGCGTCCCGTCGAGTGGCAGTTGCCCAAGATTTGGATCATCTCCACCATTCTTGGTGCTCTTCTCGCTCTCGGTACCTGGGTTATCCGTGGTACCCTGTTCCTTCCCAACGGTGGTATCGTCCAGAACTTTGGTTCCGTCCAGGAAATCCTTTTCCTCGAGGTTGCCCTGACTGAGAACTGGCTCATCTTCGTTACCCGTGGCGGCAAGACCCTCCCCTCGTGGCAACTCGTTGGTGCTATCCTTGGTGTCGATGCCCTTGCCACCATCTTCTGTCTCTTCGGTTGGTTGTCCGGCGACCCAATCCACACCAACCCCCCGACTCCCTTCCACCAGCGCCAGGACGGCTGGGTTGACATTGTCACTGTTGTCGTTATCTGGGCCTACTCGATTGGTGTCACCATCATCGTCGCCATTGTGTACTACTTGCTCAACCGTATTCCCGCTCTCGACAACCTCGGCCGCAAGAACCGCAGCGTCAAGGACACTGCTCTCGAGAACATGATTGGTCGTCTCTCTAAGCTTGCTGTCGAGCATGAGGTCGGCGAGCACGGCCGGGGCCGGTACACTCTGGTCACCAAGTCCGAGGAGGAGGCGGAAGAGGAGTAAATGTAACCCGAACCCTTGATTAGATTAATACCTTTTTTCATCATTCTTATTCGGGTTTATATTTACTTTCTTTCGATTTTCTTTTAAATATCCTTTTTGCTCTCTTTTTTTTAGCATACACCTTTCCATACGTGTACCTACCTCTACCTAGACCTACATAATTAATAGAGAACCTCGATACCATCAACTTTATGATCCCCTCGCATGTTTTGGACTGATTTATATTGTGTCAATGTCATTGATTTTAAAATCTTTTCTACGTTGAATATCCACAGGATCTCTAATAGCAAAAAATATCTTAAAAAAGTATTTTGTAGTATAATTCGCTTTATACTCTTAGAAGTATTATCTCCTTTCGTGATCCTGGTCGTCAATGCCTCTTTCATACCCATAATATGAATCCCCATACAGGCTCCGGCACGAAATGGATGAGGTGGTCACGTGGCTGGATTCCTAGTCTGTAGGCAACTCAACATGAGTAGAATACCAGGTGGAATAATGGTGTAAGGGGGGAATAAATTGAGGAACTGAATCAAGTTGATGATTTGATAGCTTTGCGCTTCTTGAAACATAGGAATATGTGGTTCTGGATGACTTGGTTATTTGGTCATTAATTGTACAGGCTATTTTTCAGAGAACTCAACCCAGACATAGAATCAAATATGAAGAAAGGAACTCCAGAGTTCGACGATAATTGAAACGCCCATGTACTCCGTATGCTCAATGCGGGAGAGTTAAAAGAGAGGGGAAAAATCGGAGCAGTATAGGGGCATATGGATGAAAATGAAAAAAAAAAAAAATAAGATAAGACAAATTAAAATGAAAACTTGAAAAAAAGGAAAGGAAAAGAAAAGAGATAGAAAAAAAGAAATTGTGTTGCATCAGTCGGGAATCGAACCCGAGTCTCATGCTTGGAAGGCAAGAATGATAACCACTACACTACTGATGCTGCTGATTAATAGATTGGTCGTAATCGATACCTATATACCTCTCAAATTTACACCACTGTCATAACCCGTTTTCGCTCACTGCAGTTGGTCAGAAGGAATTCTGAAAGAGTAGGCGTCCTATTGTTTGGCGTAAGCATGAGTGAAACGTTTATTTATAATCTTTCTAATTACCAGGCTCTTCTTTTTTATATTTATTATGTATCTTCATATAATTATTTAGAGACGGGAACATAATGCATTATTCAATATGGGCGTAATAATGTAAGTCACTCGAAAAATAATCGCAGCAGCCCAAGAATTTCATTCCAGTTTTTAATGATTGATTCTGCAACACACAGCATTTTTGTCTAAATACCTGGATTGTAACATATGTTTTAGTAGTCTCGGATGAAATTTATTATGTGAATACTCAAATTATGATTGCTTCGCTGTTGGCAGCGTACCCTGTAACATTAATTGGACTCGAGATTTAATCCGTAGTGCGCTCAATCCCCGACAAGGCCCCGATGTGGTTAGTTTTTCCGCCATCCTTCCGCGACCTCCGCTGTTGCTGCTCGTTCGCTACCACCTACACCGAGATTCAGGTTCCAGAACAGGCAGCATAAACACTGTTTTTCCTGGATTTTTCTTGACCTTTACGTATTTTGCAAACCCTATCAGGCTTTTCTGCAATGCTTGTCTTATCCTGACGGAGGTTACCCCTCCCTTCCGCTAATTCGCCAGTTGGCGGGGTGGGTATGCGAAGGCGGTGTGCGAATTATTGGTTCTGCGGCAACCCAATGATTAGCTGGAGCTAACTGCGTGACACTCCCACTAACTTATCAGCTGGCTCATTAGTCTGCAATTGGGTCAAGATGTTGGCTGTATTTTCGGCATGGATTGATGAGTCGCCGACCCGCTGTTCTCTGTGTATCGTTGCTGACGTGCTTTTCTTTTACTTCCTTTTTTTTTATCCTCTGAGCGTTCTCGTTTTCCACCTTGTTTTTCGATTTTCTTTGCAATTTCGATCAACACTGGACGTCTCGAGCAAGTCGTGGTCTGCAGGAACTTCCTCGCCCTGAATTGCAAACGGGCTTTTCCCGTCGAAAGACGTATTGTGCGCCCTGATTCCGCGGACTTGGGACTGCATTGAGGCTTTATTCAGAGCTAACGTTACACTGTACATAAAATTAAAGTACTGTGCGCTGTGACTAGTCTTCTGATTGCAAGTCTGTGCCGAGTCTCCTGCAAATTTGTGGTGATATTATTCTCTCATGCCCAGTTAGTGCGCCGGGTTGACTGCAACGTTCTGAGCGCTCTATCATTTGGGCTTTCACGACTGTGATGATTTGAAGGGGTTTAAAGAGCGAAAATACCTTTATATAATCGGACCAGAGATTGTCATAGAGTTGCAGCGAAGCGCTGGCAATTACGAGAAAAAGCCTTGAGGAACGACCCTCAGATTTTCTCTGGACCATCGAATTGAATCGAGTCGAACGTTATATTTACGAAGTTGAAGTGTCTATTTGAGATATCATTATCTGGTTTACTCAGCATTCGAACGAATTGAAGACGGCATTAATCGGTCATTTGAGTCAGATCGTTGACAAACAAACACACGGCATATAGCTGGCGGCATACATCTGAATGGACCATCTCGGATATTAGCCTAGAAGATAAATTCGAAATTGCCTCAAGAGAATCCCACAATGGGCGCGAATATTAGAGCCGACAAGAAGAAAAGGGCGGCTGGAGTCGCCAAACCAAAGTCAAAAAAGTCACCTCCTCGTCTGCCAGTCCAGCAGTTGATCATCCTATGTAAGTATTGATAGTCTTGCCTCATGCAAAGGGCATGTTGGGCAGCTCCTTTAAACACATATTTTCAATGAACCATACTGACAAGACCAAGCAATATGCAGATTTGCGGAGCCGCGTAAGTCCCCTTTATCAACGGTTGGAAAATATCAGTTACGCCGCATATGGCATCGCCCGCATAAACAAATGATCACAACTAACAATTTCTCTCCTCGAGAACAGTTGCTATGACCTCTGTCTTTCCCTACCTGGTTCGTCACCTCGGTGCCCAATATATTTCCCCACAATTGATAGCGTCAACCATTCCATGCTAACTGCCACTGCAGCCTGAAATGATCCAATCCTTTAACGTCCCCAAAAACAAGATTGCCAAATGGGCAGGGATCACGTCCGCTGTCTTCTCTCTGTCTCAGTGTCTTACCGGCATTGCATGGGGCCGGGCATCGGACAGATTTGGTCGCAAGCGCATTATCATGCTTGGACTGTTTCTGACAATGATCAACGGTTTAATCTTCGGCTTTGCACAGTCCCTTCCGTGGGCCATTATTGCCCGAGCCTTTCAAGGTCTATCCAACGGAAACGTGGGAATTCTCAGAACGACAGTTGCAGAAATGGTTCCCGAAAGAGAACTACAGCCGCGCGCATTCAGTATCATGCCTCTCGTCTGGTCAATAGGAAGCATCTTCGGGCCGGCATTTGGCGGTGCTTTGGCTGATCCCGCCGCAAGACACCCTAAATTATTTGGAAACAGCAAGTTCTTCAAGAAATTCCCTTACGCATTGCCTAACATGGTAAATGCGTGCTTTTTCCTCGTAGGCTTGGTCGTGGGAATCTTGTTCCTTAGGGTAAGTTCCATCATTTCCCATTCCACCTCACTTAGTGCCCATTGTGCGCACACACAAGCGCTCTTTTAAATTGACCGCTTCTCTTACTCTAGGAAACACTGGAAACAAGAAAACATCAACGCGATTATGGCCTCGTGTTGGGCCAAGCTCTCCTCCGGCCGTTCCGACGTGATCAGCGCCTGAAACACCGCCAGCATGGTAAAGGCGATGATAACGAGGACGATGATGAACGGGCAATCCTTATCCCCTCGCAAAATGAGGATGATCCACGAGCGAAGCAGGCGGCTACCAGACCCCTGACGCCTCAGAAACCGCCGGGATACGGAGAGGTCTTTTCACCTCAGTCGAATATCAACCTCGCCGCATATAGTATGCTTGCATTGCACTCTGTCGCATTCGATCAGTTACTCCCCATCTTCATGCATCATCCTGCTGCAGAGTTCAACGAGGATGTGCAACTTCCCTTCAAGTTCTCTGGTGGTTTTGGAATTAGTGAGTTAATTCCCCATACTTTTCTTTCTTCTTGAAAGCATCTTCATCTTTCATGTTCGAGTCGTCACCAGATTGTTCTTACAACAACTCCTAACAATATCTCTTCATTCCAGACTCCGAACGCATTGGTGTTCTCTTCACCATCTACGGCCTGTTTGGAATGGTCACCCAATTCACCATTTTCCCTCCCGTGGCCCGCCGCCTGGGAATCCTCAAATGCTTCAAAATCTGCGCCTTTGTGTATCCTTTTATCTACCTCGTCGTGCCGTTCACTGCACTCCTTCCCACCGCCGCCGCAAAACAAGGCGTCATAATTCCCATCATGCTCATCAAATGTCTCTGCGGCATGTTCGCGTTCCCTTGCTCCACCATTATGCTCACCAACTCGGCCACCAGCCTGCGCATCCTCGGCACCCTCAATGGCGTCGCCACCAGTGTCTCTGCCGTAGGCCGAGCCGTTGGACCCGCAATTGGAGGAAGCACATTCACCCTTGGTGTCGAGTGGGGCTACGTCATCTTGCCGTGGTGGGTGCTCGCCTTTTTGAGCATTCTTGCTGCCGTTCCCGTCTTGTACTTGCAGGAGATGAAGGGCTTTGCCAAGGACGACGACGACGACGACGACGACGACGACGAGGATGACGCCAGCGAAACAGACACTGGACTTTTGGAAGAAGAAGCAGAAGACGACGTCACTGCTCAAAGCACACAGCCTGGTGCGTCTTTGAATCAGAATGATGCTAAGCCCGACACCTACAATTCGACATGGACACCTTCTTCACCATCTACAACAAAGAAGACGAAGACGAAGAAGAATGATCGGCAAGGAAGAAAGAACCGTCGTGATCGAGACAATGCCATCCTAGATGGCGAAGAAGACCTCTCTTCCTCTTCATCTTCATCCTTATCGTCGTCTTCGTCCTCCTCATCTGATAACGAATCCCGCGAAAATGCACCTCTTCTTGGAGCAAAAAGACCCTTGAACAAGAAAAAATCTGGTCATAATCATCGCCATCACCGCGTCTCTAGCCCAATTGGACTGCGTGATGCCCTTGGACCGCACGGCTCGCGCCGGCTGAGCGATAACCTCGGCCCAACGAATAATGGATACGGCGCTGGCGGGACCTCGTGGCATTAGATAATTTTCCTCTTAATATAACCTTCCTTGATATGAGCGTAAATTCTTCTATCCAATTATACATTTATGTACATACTCCGTATTTTGGACCTGCCGCTTGAAAAAACCCACTATATTAATGTAATCTATCGACCGCCTTCACGTATGCCCCGGTGAGGCTATTAGCCATAACCTTCAGATTAGACCTATCTCAATCCCCTCAACAAAACCACAATAGCTCTCAAAGAAAAAAAAAAAAAGGGAGGGGGAAGAGAAAAGAATAAAAACAAAACCAATTCAAAAATAAAGGAAGCAAACTGAAAATACCTACTAAAAAGTAAAAAAAGAAACTCTCCCTCGGGGAATCGAACCCCGGTCTCCCGCGCTTGCGATTACCTAGTGAGGTAATTGACAAGCGGAAATCATAGCCACTAGACCAAGGAAGATGAATGCGAAGTGTTTGAATCACGTCGCCTTGGGCCAACTGAGCTAACTAGGCTTGTTGTTACTTCCACTATGTTTAATGTACATTATATAGTGCAAGGTTCCGAAGAGCTATCAGAGTGCATGGCCTTCTCGCCAGGCAGCTCAACATGCATGAAAAAAAAACACGAAAACAAGAAAATGTCTTCAAAATTTCTTTTCAAGAAAATTTCAAGAAGCTTTATCTTTGCCTTTTAGCTATGGAGTTTGAATCTAAGTCTAACTTTTATGAGTCTCCCAATAATCCTAGTGGGAAAGCAATAGAGAACTATAAATTACCTTGGACGTATTGACGATTCTAAACTTTTTGGACGGGGGTATGCATCGCAACGTCTGCATAAATGCATTACACGTAGACCAGTGTAGAGCTTTATAAGACAATAAACGAAATTCATATTCATACTATGTACGTAATCCAATTCCGACCGACCCCTATCATGAAACATCGTTGTCATCCATCATTACTTATCGTACTGTTCAGAATCTTGGTGGTAGGTGAATCACCTGTCCAATCCCATCGGCCGGCGGCGATCAAAAGGGCGGAACTATAAGAACGAAAAAAGAAGGGATTCAAAGTCTATGACGCAGCAAAATACTCAAAGGAAACCCATTCCAAAAAAAACTCCAACCCCATGCGTACCCAATATCTCTCAATGACGGGACGGGCAAAAACATCCTCGAGGGATTAGCAAATGTACAAGCTCAAAGGCTTGGGACAAGACAGAAAAAAAAATTCAGTCAATGAGAAGAGTTGAGAAAAATGATCGAACAGGTCGTAATGGGGATGCGCCATAAAATAATCCAACAAAACGTGCGGGGAATCGCTTTAGGTACAGGAACAGGAACAAATACAACAACAGAATACAATCTCTGGGCCCTCATCCATCGCACGCTTTCCTGGAATAGACCAATCCTCGATGGAAATGCCTCTAAGAGAATACTTCTCACAGGGCGAGCAAACTTGGAGATCAATTTACTCATCCCGGTAAAACTTTTTGAAGATCAAATGCAGGAACAAGTTGACATTTAACCTCAAATTCCCCTCGAAAAGGGTCATAAACTGATGGTTATCAAACTGTGCCTGCAAGAGATCCTCGAGTGGGAATTCGGCACTTGCACCGGGGATCTGAATGTGACCTGCGGAGCCCTCAAGCGAGAAAATACCGACTTGGTCGCTGGAGATGGTGAGGTTGACCTTATCCCATTGCCGCTCTTGGTAGCCTTTCCAAGAGACGAGCACGCCACGATCATATAGCGAACGGGCGGAGTATTTGAAGGACCCAAACTTCGGGACTCGGCCTGAGCGCTGGAGTTCGCGTTCGTGGTTATATTGTTTTGTAAACGGTAGCAGGAAACGCTTCTTTCTGTTAGGTACAGAAAAGTTAGTGTCATTGGATCAGGTATTTTGGATACAAATGGCTACAGATTTCTTAAACTTACCCTTTTTTGTTTTGCAAGGTCATCATAGCTTGCTCAATATAGCTGTTGTAGCTCTGTAATTGCACGTCCAACCAGACGGCCTTTTCGCGAAGATTGGCCAGTGTAAGTTTGATGCCCTCGAGCTCTCGTTGTCGTTGTACTCTGCGTCGATGCTTTGTTCTAATATCTGATGCAATGGCGTTTAGAAGGTCTTGGTATTGATTATGCCGTGTCAACCTTCCCAAATGCTCAAGCTTGATAATATTCTCCAGCGCTATACGCTTCAACTCAGAATATGACATTGACGTCAGGTCGAGCAGAGTGTTGGCTTCCGAATATGCGCCCCTTTTCCTGCCGTTGGCGGTTTCTTCTTCATTTAGTAAAGCATACCATTTTTCCTCGTCTTCTCTTGTTATTGGCTTAACCATAATCTCCATTAGGCTTTTGCCGGATTGGACTCGGATAATATAAAGTATACATCTTTTTGTTTCTGTAAAGAGGGCATTGACTTCGGCCTCTGGGTCTAAATTGTGTTATATTAGCACTATGCGCTTATGAAGAGGGATTTTGAATCCTACCATCAACATCATGCATTTTAGGGGTGAGGGTAAGATTTATCTCAGTTGACCCAACCGTCATCATTTCATTTTCGTTGTGCTTGGGACTGCCAAGTTCACGAATCACTTCTCGAAGCACATCGTCGTTGGTTGGGCATAAATGAGAAACCTCTGATGCGACAAGCTGGTGAATAGCAAAGACGTCTACCATTTTAATATAAAGTGTCGGCTTAGTCTTTGCGTAAAGATCATTGTACTCATCAATATCATAATGAGACTCGGGCATTGGAACCGAAATGACTTTATAAACGTTACCGTTAGCCAAATATATATTGTGAATAGACGAGGAGCTTATACTTACGCTCTTCCCATATGTGCCCGAGTCTGTCGACCGCCTCGCCGATGAATGTGTTGAGAGGTTGTAGATATACATTTTCACCCCCGAAGAGCCTTCCAACGGCGATTTGGCTCAATACCTTGCCAACCTCACTCAAATTTCGCTTTTGAAGTGGGGTAAGTCCTCGATCGACTACCCCCCAGGCCTCTGGTTGAGTGAGAGCGGGCTGTAAATAGATTTTCCAGATCCAATGCCCTGTTATTTGCAGGATATGAGGTGGACTCTCATGAGGAAAGCGTGCACTTAGTGCTTCAAAAATTTGCTGCGCAATGAATCGAAGTCCATAGGGCATTTTGGAGAGTTGATCCTCAAGCGCGGTAAGAAACTGGTCCACGATATCCCGAAGGTCCTGGAGATGACGAATAAACGTCTCCCGTGTCTCGGAATCACGAATTGCTTCTTCGCGAGAAATACTTGACTTGCGGGGGCTTCGTCTCCCAGTACGAAGTTCCTCGTTATTGATGGCCGCTTTATAGATCTGCATTGGATCGCTTTCCAAATCCAATTCTTCATTATCAATGATGCTCTCTCGAATCATGGGCCCGAGTAGATCTCGTAGGTATTTTCGATCTCTTGCGGAACGAATATAGCTTCCTAAGAGTTTACTCCAGAAAAAGTTACCGCGTAGATAATCTTGCAATGTTTCACAGTCGCTAACTTCTTCCCTCATGGATCTCACCAGCAGCTTCACAAGGTAGTATTCTTCGCGTCTCTTCTGTGCGTATCCAAAAAGACTCATCATCAGATTCTCAATGCGCTTCGCTTCCTTTTCCGCAAGTCCCTGTTCGCGAATGCGCTTGAATAATCTCGCAAGGTATCGGGAACGTGTTTGCAAAATGAAGAAGAGCTGTTGATAGTGCTCGAGCTTCTTGCGCGAATTTTTATTGAGTGCTTTAAGATCTGAAGGATCTTGGGACACAAGATCCTTGTTCATCAGAGCAGTAAGACTACCGCCAAAATGCTTCTGATGGCGAACAACTTCGTCCAAAGTAATTTTATTCTTGACAAGTAGAGCAATCTTGATATCAAGTTGATCGATATATTGCTCCAACATCTCATTTTGTCGCACATGCTGTACAACGGACTTGCGAAGACGTTCGCATTCTGCAAAATTTAGCAAATATCCCATTTCGTCTTGGTGGTCACCACTCACCGATTTCCTCGTCAAAATCAAAATCACTGTCGTTTAATAAATGGACAAATCCTTTGACGGTCCCAACGGGGGGGTTTTTCCCATTTGTGAGGCTCTTGTACGCTTCACCTTGGAGCCTTCCACGAACGAAACTTTGCACCTTGATAACCTTTTCCATATTTTTCCTGTAATATTGCTGCTTCTCTAAGAAGCGACGACGCACAATCACTCCGCGCGCAGCCGCCTGCAGCTCTGTGATGACATCGTCTTCGGCCTCAAGTCGTGAGAGAATAGACTCGACGTTGCCTCGAACAAGCATTGCCCTTGTTAGACTCTGAAGCTGAACTATTTCACTGGTATGGGCATGAAGATCGGTTCTTAGTTCAAGCTGGTTCCGTCTGGTGAGCATTCCACGAATTCGGCCTTGTAGGTCCGTGACTGCCTTCGTCTCTTTACGGAGAGCCCCAAGGTCTGAGCTGAAACTGCGACGGAAGAGCAATCCACGAATCCTTGCCTGAAGTTCAGTTATGGCCGGCTCTTCCTGCTTCATAGCATCCTTCAGCTCGAATACTTCTTGTCGAAGAGTTCTTCCTCGTATTGAAGCTTGGAGAACTGCTACTCGATCTTCTTCAGCATACAAGCCTTCACGGAGAGTCTGTAAGTCTTTCCTCAGAGCATTTCCCCGGATCGCTGACTGGATACTAGTGTGGATATCCAGGAAATTGTCCAAGGTTTGCAACTTTTCCTTCACGGCTCTCCTAGCATTCGCTCCTCTCAGTGCCGCTTGCAAATAGCTTATGGAGCTCTCTGCTTGAGCAAGCTTTGTTTTGACAGTGTGGAGATCATTACGCACAATGGCACCCCTTGCGGTGGCCTGCAAGTCGTTCAGGGACTGATCGGACCTCTTTATTTGACCCATCTTTTGAGATAGATGGCTTCGCTGAAGCGCACCCCGTGCAGCGGCTTGGAAAATCACAATTCCTTCCTGCGTCCGAAGGAGAGCGGCCATTTCCGCCTGATTTCGGTGCCGAACAATCATACCTCTCGCGGCCGCCTGCAACAATGCGACTTGGGCGGCGGCAGCTCGTGCATCATTTAGATCTGCTTGCAATTTTTGTCGTTGTAGTGCGCCTCTTATTGCTGCTTGTAGGAGAGGCACATAATGTTCGGACTTTTGCGTCTGAGATAATTGTTGCGCAACATGTCTCCTCTGAAGAGCGCCTTTTACAGCAGCCTGAAATTTCTTAATGCCATTCTCCTCCGCTTGGGCTCGGATCTGAAGTGACTGAAACTGAGCTCTAACGACTTTAGCTCGGATCAGACTCTGCAACTGAGTGATCTGTGGCTCGCTATCAACGAGGGCATTTTCTTTGCCCAGCTGACGTCTTCGGGCCAAGTAGCCTCTCGCCGCCGATTGCAGTTGAATGGCGAATTGCCGCATGCTTTGTCTATAAGAAGAAATTTGTCGTGCCCAGTCTCCTCGGATTCGGGATTGCAAATCAATGAGCATAATTTCGCAATCCCAGAGCTCCTGCATCATGTAGCCGAGCTTCTGTCGCAAGAGAGCCCCTCGAATTTGGGCCTGAAAGTCAACAATAGCGTCATGATTTTCGCCAAGCTCCCGATCTATTCGTTCTTCTTCCGTTTCGATCGGCTCAGGCTCAGGATCCAGAGCCGGTTCAGGGCCGAAGTTGGCACCTATGCCAGAGAAACTAGGCATGCTGACTCCAGCCTTATCAAGACCTTTCTGCATGGCTTCCAGCTCATGATGTTCGAACTGAAGCTGGCCAACCAAGTTGCCGATACGAAACGTGGTAATTCCCTTCCGCAACAGCAACCATGACAGGGCGTGGATGCAATAGATGACCTTGGGAATATTTTTCTTCTCATAGAGATCCACGAGCTCAAAGCGGAAAAGCTCTGGCAGCTCAACATCTGCTAGATATTGAAAAAAGATCGCGATGTTATCAGAATGACGATATTGCAGTCTCGGATGTCGGAATATTCGTGTTCTCTTATGCGGTTGGAGCGTTTGAACGATCTCTGCAAGTGTAACACCGTCACGAAGCGCTTCTTCTAACTCGATAATCGGAGGTATAGGCCGCTGAATGACTTCTTCGATCCATTCTTTGGCCTCGCCAATATGACAAAGATATTCGTAAGCCTGGAGAAATTGCCTCTGGGCGTCCATCCATGTACGGTCCCAGCTGAACCCTCCGGGTCTTCCATTAGGCGCAACAGCTGAGCCGGTTCGAACCGAGTCGCTTCGTTGCAGTCTGCGACGACCAGCGAGACCCGTCACCTCTTGTGTGGGGCTTGTTATCGTGAAGTCTTCGTTTGGGGCATTTTTGGCGAATTTAGATAAGGTTCGCAAATGGCCAGTGGATGAACGACCTAGGTTTTCGAGCTCGGGTCTCGATAGAATTGCCGATGCGTGCGAACCAGATCGCCCGTGTAGAGAAGCCATGATGGAGCGATATCACTTTAGGATCTGCCAGTTCAGTCAAGATAACTCAATTCACTCGAACTTCCGAGTGCCGCCAAGCGCAAAACTGCATGTCAAGTACGGAATGAAGCGATGGTGAAACTAGCTGGAATGAAAGAAGATGAAGCAAAAGCAGAATAGACAAGAGATGGTGGGTTGTGCCGTGTACAGGGCCCAAGCGGTAATGGGTCGCGATTTGTTTTCGTAGGTTGGAGGGGAGGGAAGGAACTGTTGACAGATATCCGTATTGAGACTAGCGTTACTTCCTATCCTGGAATTAGCGAGGGCGTCGATATCAGGATCAGATGGAACGAGGAAGAGAGACAGATTGTCTGAGCAATATAGGACTGAAGCAAACAGCAGATAATTCAAATCTGATATGATTGATATAGCATGTTACATGCTATAGAAGGCACTAGATTTTACCAATTGCAAATGAAATATCCTTCTCATTTCATAGATTTACAGGTTATTGCACCAAATTTTGTGTAGGGTCCCTGGGGGGTGGACAACTCATTGTCCCCCAGCGGCTCCCCAGTTAACAACCGAGAGTAATCGCCACCGCGCTGTACGGGGCAGTAAGAAAACCATAAATGCACTCAGAGACAAATCACGCCGAGGACCCCGTGATTTCAAAGACGGAAAAGGTTTAGCTTTTTTTTCGGTTGGCGATCCCCACAGCAAAAGGGTCGTTACAGCTTCCCAGCGGAACTTTTTTTTCTTTTCTTTCTTGGGAGAAGGTAAACTTTGACCCCGTCAACAGGACCGTCTTGATCAGAGATCATTACGACCTGTAGAACGTATTCATTCTCAGATTCAAAACAAGCACCTGTTGATATTTCTTTTTAATTTATATATTCTTGAATCAAAATGGTTCTTGCCAACGGCGACGCCTCTTCCGCTCCGGCGTCCATGCTGTCCAAGGAGACTCTGGACTACAAGACTGCCCTCCAAGTTTTCGAGAAGGAGTACCCGCTCCGCGATGGAATCGATGTCAAGACTCTTCTTGACTCGGCCAACAATGGCGGTCTCACCTATAACGACTTTTTAATCTTGCCTGGCTACATTGGTAATTATGAATGATCTCCAAAGATGCCTAATTGCTGGTCTGACACTTCTTTCCAGGCTTTCCCGCGTCTGCTGTGGCTCTGGATACCCCAGTCACCAAGCGTATTACGCTTAAGACTCCTCTTGTGTCCTCTCCAATGGACACTGTCACTGAGGAAAACATGGCCATTCACATGGCCCTTCTTGGCGGCCTGGGTGTCATTCACCACAACTGCTCTCCTGACGCACAGGCTGAGATGGTCCGCAAGGTGAAGCGCTATGAGAACGGTTTCATCTCTGACCCTGTTGTGCTCTCGCCCAAGACCACCGTTGCCGAGGTCAAACAGCTGAAGGAAAGATGGGGTTTTGGTGGTTTCCCCGTCACCGGTGAGTTTACTTTTCCATTCACTACCCCTTTGTCCAGATTGCCATGATGTTTCCATCTAAAAAAATTCATAACTTTCGTTCATCCGCAACGATCACGTTGTCTTGGGGAGAAAATGATTTTGACTGAAAGCGAAAGTGGACACTCACTTTATTCTCAGTATACCTTACTATATTGGGGATAAATGACTAATGCTGAATTCATGCAGAGAATGGCACTCTCCGCTCTAAGCTTGTAGGTATGGTCACGAACCGCGACATTCAGTTCCATAACAACCTCGATGACCCTGTTACGGTTGTCATGTCGACCAACCTCGTTACTGCTCCCGCCGGCACTACTCTCTCTGAGGCTAACACCGTCTTGAGAGAGTCGAAGAAGGGCAAGCTTCCTATTGTTGATGAGCAGGGAAACCTTGTCTCTCTTCTCTCCCGTTCTGATCTTACGAAGAACCTTCACTTCCCCCTCGCCTCCAAGCTGCCCCACTCCAAGCAGCTGCTCTGCGCTGCCGCTATCGGCACCCGCGAGGAGGACAAGGCTCGCTTGGCCAAGCTTGTCGATGCCGGACTTGATGTTGCCATCCTGGACAGCAGTCAGGGCAACAGCATCTTCCAGATCGAGATGATCAAATACATCAAGAAGACCTACCCTGACCTTGACGTGATCGGCGGAAACGTCGTTACTCAAGAGCAGGCTGCCGCTCTCATCGCGGCTGGCGTTGATGGTCTGCGCATTGGAATGGGTAGCGGAAGTGCCTGCATTACTCAGGAAGTCATGGCTGTCGGAAGACCCCAAGCTGCTTCTGTTCACTACGTTTCCAGCTTCGCTGCTCGTTTCGGCGTTCCTTGCATCGCCGACGGTGGCATCCAGAACGTTGGCCACATTGTTAAGGGTCTGGCGCTGGGCGCCTCGACCGTCATGATGGGTGGCCTCCTTGCCGGTACCACGGAGTCTCCCGGCGAGTACTTTGTTAGCAGTGAGGGCAAGCTTGTCAAGGCTTACCGTGGCATGGGCAGTATCGATGCCATGGAGGATAAGAAGGCTGGTGCTGGCGCTGCCAATTCTAAGGCCAGCAATGCTGGAACTGCTCGTTACTTCTCCGAGGGCGACCGTCTCCTTGTCGCTCAAGGTGTCTCTGGATCTGTGCTCGATAGAGGGTATGGTCTCTCACTTGCCAGCTATACTGGCGACAAAACCGAGTAAATTTGGGTGCTAACAATTCGATAGTTCGATCACTAAATTCGTGCCCTATCTCCTCGCCGGTCTTCAGCACTCGCTGCAGGACATTGGTGAGAAGAGTTTGTCGGAGCTCAGAGAGAATGTCCGTAACGGCAAGGTCCGTTTCGAGCTCCGAACTGTGAGCGCTCAGGCCGAGGGTAACGTGCACGGTCTCCACAGCTTCGACAAGAAGCTTTACTCTTAATTGAGTCCCTTTTTCTTTCCTGCAAAGAGACCATGGGCAACGCGAGATGATTAGAGTATGAAATCTACCTTCAGTTTTAAGGCATCATTCATGTAGCACGCCTAAGGTAGCATGCAAAAATTTGGGGCGTTTTTTTGCGGAGGGTTCTGTGTTCTATTATGGCTAGTAATTCAAAAGCTCGGGTCAATACCCGACCCATTCCTTCGGTTCAGAAACCATCATTTCTCAGACGACCCCGCGACCACTTGATGTTAGCCGGTATGTTTCTCAAAACTGCCATAAAAGTGATACGCACATCTGTTTGTAATTCACATGGCATTAAATGGCCATTTTCGGCTTTTGCGTTTTGCACATCATCTTGATCTCATTCAAATTTCTGCTGCCCTCTCGAACTGGGCAGTGCGAGCACCACTTCTAGTTAACCCAGGTAGGAGCAACTCTGGCCGAGGAGCCAGTCATAACGCACGCACAGGAAACGGTGTTGCTGTAAGGCTGGAGAGCGGACTTACGACAATTGGGTATTGTGCGAGCAGGTCAGAAAGTAGACGCTACTCTACCAAGAGACCAATGGGATTTCCGAAGCCTCCAAGTGTTCCGCGACCAAGTTCTAGGTGCCATTTTCTTCAGCTGGATACTTCCATTATAGCAAGCTAAATAGTCCAAGTATACTTCTGATATCACCATCGAACGAGATACTGCTTCTACATCGAGTTCAATCTTCTACTTCTTTTCCTTCTGCACATGTATTCCCTGGCGGAAATCTTTCAGCAAGTCAAGATGGTCAACTGCCGACCCCGGCTGACCCAGCCGCGCACGAGGACTCGCAGGCCTACAGAATTGGAGCAATTAGAGAATGCTTCGAGGAGAGTGGCATACTTCTTGCGAAACAGAGGGATGGCTCTAGGATGATTTCTGTGATTGAGCACGAGAGAGAACGAGCACGAAAAGCCATACACCAAGCCGATCTGAAGTTTGTGGACTGGCTTGAAGGTTTGGAGGCAGTGCCTGACACCGGTATATAACTCACCTTTTTCAAGTGGTCTTTTTTTTTTCTAAACGAACTCAGACAATCTCATACCGTTTACTCGTTGGATCACTCCGACGAACATTTCTCGCCGATTTACAACGCAGATGTACTTGTATTTCCTGCCACTTCAAGGGACCACAAATCCAGCCGTCTGCCATGATGCAAACCTCATACCTCATGAGACTACGGTCCCGATCCCTACATCGGATGGTGGAATTGAGCACACCAGCGCTGAATTTCTTCCCGCTGCTCGGTGGCTCTCCATGGCACGTGCTAATGATATTATATTATTTCCCCCGCAGTTTTATCTTTTGCATATCATTTCTCAATTCTTACACATGCCATCTCAGGAGTCAATCGATAGTGTTGAAGAGCTCAAGCGTCAGAGGGCCGAGCTGTTGTCTTTCATCAAGTCCGGACATCCTCCATGGGGCGAAAGATACGTGTGTCCTCGGGTGATTCTCTGGGAGAAGGGGAGTGGTCGTGCCGCATTAGCATTAGACAAAGCTGGAAAAGAACTTGAAGATTGTGGAAAGTCTGGAATTCCTGATCAAGTAATCCTCGTCAATTTTGGGAAGAATGGTCCAAGAGATCTGGAAATTTCATCAAAAACTAATGTGCTCAAGGCAGCACGAGAGAAGCTCTAACCAGAGAACAGAAAGGTGACAATTGGCAACTAAGAAAGAAAATCCTAAACTATCGCGGAAAGACGTCTTATCTAGTAGGATTGCTCGTTGGACTTTTGGTCCTTGTATATCATCATGATCACTCTATTAAAGGCACCATTATAATGACGTTTAACATAGAATTTTGAAGAATGAAGAACAAGTCGCATATGTAGAAATATTTTTGAAACAATCCACGGAATAAACCCACACAAAATCTTTCTTAAGACATCTTATTTTGTAACGTCGTTGGAAACGAGAAAATTTGCCAGGCGCCTGATCACTATTTCTACAGCAGCCATTTGCACCTGCCATTCGACTTCCTGACCAAAGGCACCACCCTTAGCAGGAACGCAGGCTTACCCGGGCCAAAACGACAATATTGTCGAGCTCGGCTAGATCAAGATTGCGGTCACATGACCCACAAATCCCGTCGAGAGGTCGAATGTAGGGCAGAAGCGAGATCGCGAATTTCAATCTCTGTGCAGCCAACAACGATCCCTCATCGTAAAGCGCCGTTTCTCCCAGTCCGTCAAATTATACCTCTACCTCACCGTCAAAATGGAGAACGACAGGGGCGAGCTCGTCGACCTGTATGTCACATTTCCCCTCCTCTCCCGATCCCGCCAAAATCCGACTTGAGAAATTCGATCGTCGCATCATGGAAAATCAACCCGGCTAACAGATTATTCTTCAGTTACGTCCCGCGCAAGTGCTCGGCGACCAACCGCATCATCAAGGCCAAGGATCACGCCTCGGTTCAGATCTCCGTCGGCAAGGTCGATGAGAACGGCAGATACACTGGTGAGAACCAGAGCTACGCCCTCTGCGGTTTCGTCCGTGCCATGGGTGAGGGTGACGACAGCTTCAACCGCCTTGCCCAGCGGGATGGCTTCCTCAAGAACGTCTGGAGCGCCAACCGTTAAAACTTTTGTCGGGTAAATTTTGGGTGCGTTAGAGGTGGGTATACACTGTACAGGTCTTGTGGGAAAAGGATGGAGGCTGACACTGCTGATTCAGATGTCTTCGGGACGGATGGGAGTCTGGAATTTGAGCTGGATGATACTTCGATAGCTGAGTTGCTGGTCAGGCATGCAGCAGTTTTCTAATGACTATCCATCATCTTAGTCGGAAAATATCTTTATGAACATCTCTCTCGTTTCTCAACGCATTTGACCTGTGTCTAACGAACGCTTTCCCTGTGCGATCGTGCATGTTTCCGATTATTTCTTCTCCCGGCTTCAAAAGGCTTTCTCATTCCCACTTCGGTGATCATTGTGAATGAGGAAGTGGAGATCATTTCTCCGTAGCCGCAGATCGATCTCTGACCTTCTGAAGAGCTGCAGTGTCAGAGCATCTCTCTGGAGCACAGATACGGGTCGGACATGCATTAAAACCATACCTCATGGAATGATAATATCCAAAAAGCCATGACCATTTCCCCAACACGCCCTATTTCTGAATGCGCCCAATTACTATTAGCCACCTGCAATTCGGAAATCCGAAGAGTTGTCTGTTCCTTTGCTATATGCTTTTGGGTATTCACAACGAAAACACATATTTGAGCCGGCTGTCCCAATTACCAAATTGCTTTGTCTGAAATACCGCACCATATATTTTTGGCTTTTCCCCAGCCCAGAATCTTCAAATGTGATGGGCTTCAATGTATGGGCCTAGTTTCGCGCTGGTATTTTTAGCAACTGCTTTTATGCCTGCGTTAAACGGAATGACGGAAGACACCGGTATATTAGAGACCCATTTGAAAAGAGTAAAAGACCAAAAGGTCAATCACTGTAGACCACGCTCATCCAGTAATACACATGGATTTGAAATTAAACAGAATGTTGTAAATAAATCAGATATGCATTTTGAACCTGCCGTCAAATATAAATTCCCATGCACAAATTCTTGGGAAATTTTTGGGACAAGTTACTGAGCACCGTACTTTGATATTATCGGGAGGATCAACGTCATCTGTCGCGTCTCCCTGCATCGCTTCGCGTTCAGCTTTATCCATTCTCGCGCCAAACGCGTTTGTGCAGAGCAATGGAAGAAAGTGATGATGATCTTTTGATAACAAATGTCGTCAGCAAAGACTTACAAGATGCTGGCGCCGCCTCAGGTAGCAAGACTGAGAGTGACGATGGCCGTCTTAAACAGGCAAAGGGCAAGGCTCGAGTTCAAGATGGAGAATTGGAAGGCGTGAAGGTCGCATTCTCAGATGATGATGATGATCCGGAGTCTGCTTATCAAAAGTTCAAACACCGTAACTCAGCGCGGCGAAAACGTGCACCCGTCAGTGAGAAAGAGTCCAAGTCTCGCAAAGGCAATACGATAGTCGGGAAAAGGTCCAGGAGAGATGGCTTTTCAGCGCAAGGATCAACCAAAAGGCAGAGAGACTATGGCGATGAATCGAACGAGGATGATGCTCTGATGGAGTACACTCTCCCAGATCATATTCAAGACCGTCGAGCAGAGTTTGAGAAAAGCCGAGAGCGATTAAAAGACGCTGGGCTAAAACTGCCTCCTGACTACGATGGCATAGATTTCTTTGACGACGACAGGCTCGAAAATTTGAAAGAAAGACCCGATTTTCCAATGGGCAAACCAGCTTCTCGATACGAAGATATAATATTACCTCATTCACTTGGGATAATTCCTGCCCCAATTGCACAATGGCTTCGAGACTATCAAGTCAAAGGAGCAGCCTTTCTTCACGAACTCTTTGTGTACCAAAGAGGCGGTATCCTTGGTGATGACATGGGTCTTGGTAAAACGATCCAAGTAATTGCGTTTCTGGCTGCAGCGTATGGAAAGACAGGAGATGAGAGGGACGGGAAGAGGATGCGGAAAATGCGAAGAGCTGGTGATGATCGATGGTATCCCATCACCTTGATCATCTGTCCGGGAACGCTGATAGAAAATTGGCGAGCTGAATTGGAACGATGGGGCTGGTGGCATGTCGATATCTTTCATGGGGATACGAAAGTGGAGGCATTAGAAGCTGCAAAAACCGGGAGAACGGAGATTATGATTACAACCTACACTACCTACCGGCTGAACAGAGAGGCAATCAACTTGGTGGATTGGGATTGTGTTATTGCCGATGAATGCCATGTTATAAAGGAACGTTCTTCTGAAATCACCAAGTCAATGGTCGAGATCAATGCTCTCTGCAGAATAGGCTTGTCTGGAACAGCAATTCAGAATAAGTACGAAGAACTCTGGACACTTCTCAACTGGACAAATCCTGGGCATTTTGGGCCAATCTCAACATGGAGGACAAGCATCAGCGATCCCCTCAAGATCGGCCAGTCTCATGATGCGACTATTTCTCAGCTCAGCAAGGCGCGCAAGACTGCGAAGAAACTTGTCGAGAATTTATTGCCAGAATATTTCCTGCGCCGGATGAAATCACTAATAGCTGACCAGCTCCCCAAGAAGACTGACCGCGTCGTATTCTGCCCACTTACACCGACACAGGCCGAAGCGTATGAATCATACCTTGACAGCGATATCGTTGCAGCCATCCGAATCTCATCTGAATCATGCCCCTGTGGCTCTGGGCACAAGGCTGGCTGGTGCTGCCACCAGCTTGTCAGAGATAAAAAGTGGCAGCAATACGTTTTTCCGGCCATAATGAATCTTCAGAAGCTGAGCAACCACCTTGCACTTCTCATACCGCAAGGCAGCGACGCCAGGGAAAGGCAAGAAAAGGATCTCGAAACGCTAGAGCTGGCGGTACCGGAGCAATGGCGGGAGCTATACCGAAACCGTGACTCTATCGTGACCTTTTCTAACCCAGAATTTTGTGGTAAATGGAAGGTTTTGAAGAAGCTTCTCCGTTTTTGGCATGGTAATGGGGACAAGGTGCTTGTATTCTCACACAGCGTCCGCCTACTGAAAATGTTGCAGACGCTTTTCACTCATACAAGCTATAATGTCAGCTATCTAGATGGTGCCATGAGCTATGAGGAGCGGTCGAAGACAGTGGATGATTTCAACAGCGATCCTACCCAATTTGTCTTTCTCATTTCCACCCGCGCCGGAGGTGTTGGCTTGAACATAACATCGGCAAACAAGGTCGTTGTAGTTGACCCAAATTGGAACCCAAGCTACGACTTGCAAGCGCAGGATCGCGCGTATCGGATTGGACAACTTCGGGATGTCGAGGTGTTCCGACTCGTTTCAGCTGGAACTATTGAGGAGATTGTCTACGCCCGTCAGATTTACAAGCAGCAGCAGGCAAATATTGGATACAATGCCTCGATGGAGCGTCGATATTTTCGTGGAGTACAGGAAAAGCATGATCAAAAAGGCGAGATCTTTGGTCTGCGAAACCTTTTTTCTTATCAAGGTGATAATATAGTCCTCCGAGAAATTGTTAATAAGACCAACGTCGCGGAATCGAAAGCCGGGGTAGCTGTTGTAGGCCTCGACCTTGACGACGATGACGCTGATAATGATGGTGACCCTCTGAATTTTCGGCGCAGCAAAGGGTCAGACAATACGGATGAGGACAGGGCTATGAGCCAGCTTGCTGCTTTGGTCACAGGTGAAGCAGATTTGCCATCTGACACCGCTGGAGGTGGCCAAGCTACGCCTAAGGGGAACAAAAAAGTGGACGCGGTCCAAGCCATTCTTGCGGGCGCTGGAGTTGAATATACGCATGAGAATTCCGAAGTTGTTGGCTCTTCAAAAATTGAAACTCGACTGAGTAAACGAGCTCAGGAGGCTGGTAACGATGTTGACATGGCTCAGGAATATGTCTTTCAACGCAGTAGCCAAGTGGCTCAATCTGAAGATGCCCCCTTTCGATATCGATATCGCCCGCCACCACAAGTAATGAAGCGCCAATTTTGCACCATGGCCAAAGAGTTCGGGTTTACGGATCCTATTGAATTCGCTTTTGTCGTTGAGAGCTGGACGGCCGCACAAAGACGCAATTGCCTCGACAAATTTTATAAAGCTCGCCGCGAGAGGTTGGGCAGCAGTTGAGCGCCCCGGCTGATTTCCTGACTGCACATCTAGATCCTTGCTCGGGTTGACTTGGCTGATACGGCTGACTACTGAAAGCGTTGCCCATTCAAACAAAGGGCTGCGTGATTTTACGTCTAAGGAGAGCAAGGATCCAGGATCCAGCGACGACAAATGCCAGATTGAAACTACAGCTTGATACAATCATAATGGTTTGAGCCCAAAGGACAAAGTCCCCATCGGGACAGACGCTGATTGAGCTCAATCAAACCATGCTTGTGCAATTCGATCTAAGCTCCTAATGTAACAATCAGAAACTATCCTAATTTCCCGGACCGAGTCATGCCTTGCTACTCCAGGAAAACAACAAAGACCTGACCATCAAAGTTCATGCAAAATATTATCACGCCTGTTGCATCCGTGCAACCCTTCAGAGGTGTAATGTCCTACACCCTGATTTTTCTTTCTGGTGATGAGTGGTCACCTAGATCTGTCAGCCGGACATTGTCATCGGACGAGCCGTGCCTTTCGTGGCTCACGCTCGACTGACGTTGCGCTTGATAATTGCCTTTGCGTTTATTCCTGCGTTCCGTGAAGATGATAGCAGCGGCCAGCATGATCGCAAGCACGCCACCGACAACTGCATAGGGGATAATTTGACGATTATCGCCGGCCCAGTTCAGACCACTACAGTGAAACTGTCTCAGCAAGAGGCGTCGATGGATCTAGCCAAAATTAACTTACACAATGCCGTTGATGAAACCTAAAGTAAGGAATATGCGGCCGTTCCAGCGATGGAGGAGGCCCATGGCCGTGGATTTTCTGGTGCGCTTGAAGATCATGTGATGAACAGTGCCAAAAGGGATCTGCAAAATGCAGCATCCGAAGACGATCAAACCAATGATCTGATGTGGCGCGTTGAACTTGTTGAACTGTTGAGGTCTATATCAGTATACTTAATCTGGTTGCGCGAAATTTCTGCGGGTTATTACCATAGATCCCTTTTTGCTGATATAGATGCCAAGCCCGAAACCAGCAATGAGAACCATTGTCGAAAAGGCTTGAGCAATCCAGTGCAGTCGGACTTTGCCAAAGGCTCGCAGGCAAAGAATACCAAAAGGGAAGAAAATGACAAAGGCAAGTGACATGAGCACTGCATGAGCAACAATGCCCCAATGCGGGGGGCTAGTAATTGGGCCGCTGGAGTAGTTGCCGCTGTTATTATCATCTCCGCTGTGGCTTCCTTTACCACCGCTTGTTGGACTAGCCGTGCTGGTCTTACTTGTTTTAGACGGGGAGGTTGATGTTGAGGAGCTCGGTGAAGCGCTTGACGTGCCTCCTCCTGGCACACCGGACTTGCCTGTTGCTGCAACCATATCCAGTGTGAAGTGGCCTGTTCAGCATGTCTCATGTCAGCCATACTCGGATCTTATACCCCTTGCCGATAAAGCAAGAAGAGAATTTCAGCGGACGAGACATACCGAAGAATTGGTGTTGTTGAATATTGGCTTCCTGTGAATCACTTGCCATACTACCAGATGGGCCCACGGCATAAATCCACGGCTGCGTTTTTGAAGTTACATCAAGAGAACCTCCGTTCCAGTTGCGACAGTTGGAGCATTTGGCATTGACAGTCCATACGTCATCCGAGATGCTTGTGCCATCAAGGACTTCAATGTCAATGCTTGGAGCAAACGTTGGCATAAAATGCCCTCGGCCAATGCGGGGGCTGAGCGTGACATCTAGATCACTTACAATTAGGTTTATCAAACAACACAAGAACAGACGCTCATATTAAATAGAACTACGGACGACTTACTGGAAGAATCAGACTTTGCTGGGTAAATCACAAACATCAATGCGCCAGTCATTCCACCCCCGGCACCGACAGCTTTAAATGCCAACGTGTGGTATTAGCATCATCGAGCATCGTCCTCTTTGAAGGGCATTAGATGTGCGTATCATACCTGCCCACTGACTGTCGCTTGGAGCAGACATATGGAAGAAGATATCATTGGAATCATCTGGAACATTAATTGCGAAGCTGAGCTGTCCACTACCATCTTTCACGCTGAAAGAGGACGAGGCCGGCTGCGAAGAGCTCGCGGCATCAACAATGCTTTGGAAGAGAACGAGGCCTGCAAACATCGGTCATTAATTGTCTTTTGATGCAGGGCAAAACCAGGCCGCCAGAGACTCGACGACCACACACGAACATATCATGACACGGAAAAGTATTGAATCATGAGAGCGAAACGGCACACAGTCTCGTAAAAAGGCATTTTTAGGTATCAAAGTCCAAGATGACAACGCACTTACCACCCAAGGTCGCGTGAATGACGCGACGAAGCTGAATTGGCAGCACCATTGCGTCGACTTGAAAGCCTTGCTGGCTAGGCGCGTTAGGTTTTCGTTTTGCTAATACTATCCTCACGCCTGTCCAACTTTTCCTTCGTGGCTAAAGCAAGTTCAATTGTGATGATGATCCTTTGTCAGATTGGCGGAATCAGAGGCTCCCTCGTATATGCGCGTTGTTGTGTCTTTTGCAAAATGCGATATGCCTTGCTAGAGCTTTTTGCGCAAGGTTTCCAAGAAGTCCAAGAAAACCAAGGAGCGCAGGAGAATGGTCAGAAGACACGTATTCGCGTCTGCTGTTCGAGATGGTCGCCGTCGACAAAGACGTGACATGCAATTAACTCCAAGACAGAGAGGGGGGGGGGGGGTTAGGAAGGATCAATGCCTATGTTCTGAAGCTCGTGGAAACAATGCTTTTGGTATGAAAGCTCTTGTTGTAAGGCAAGGTATTAGTATCACGCTGTCGCTGATTGGAGTGCGGTATTACAGTCTCCCAAGAAAGGGATGACGACGACGGGGGGAGAAATATAATATGCAAAATGTCCATTCCCTTTGGCCCCCCGCGTTTTGTCTCACACACGTAACTATCTCTCCCAAAAGGTTTCTCCATACTGCATCACCAACCCGCAGTAATCTGCAAATCCCGCCCTCTGCGCCTCCCTTCGTTCCCAAACCCCTTTTGGCGCAAGCCACGTCCCGAAGGGGGACCTCATATGTCATTGTAGGCTATACAAGAATCAGGAAGGGATTGGCATTATGAGGAAAGCTTCGGGGAGCAGAGTTTGGTTGTCATTTTGTTCTTTACCAAAAGTCCACAACAATGTTTAGTATATTGAGATATAGTTGATTGTTTGGAGGATAAAAATACGCAGACCGAGCGGGCGATTTTCCCGCCGTAATGTACACTTTCTCCGAACACCAGTAACATGCGACCTGAGATTTTGATTTGGGCGTTTCTACCACGTTTCTAACCTTTTCCTTTTTCTTGAAAAATTATTATAGCACGTATTTTAGCATTAGCACAGTCGGATCACTGTAATTCTCCGACTCGGTGCAAAGCGTATGGTCAATTTAAGCATGCACAGGTTGGGACTACGCCTCCACACAAAACAACCACGCACGCGCACATGGGCCTAAGATGATGCGCGATTACAAGGTTTCCCCAAGACAGGACAAATTCCAAATAAATCTACACGAGCATTCAAGTGCCTGATTTACGTGATGCTTTGAAAGCAGACATCTCCCTGTCTTGCAAGTCCTTAATCTCGTGCTGATGCAGAGATGTATATGTGTACTAAATACGTTACGTTACTTAGTCATGGGCTGAATCCAAGTTCATGACTACCAACTTAGATTTCAGATTCAGGTTTTGAACTTAGGGCTGTGCTGTGGTTGGGTCCATGTACTTTGTCGGCGGGTGCTGGTTGTGGTGCACTTCCTGTAGTGTGTGTGCCCATCTCACACTGAATCGTGTCGTGTCTCGGGAACCAATATCCCTCCGCTCTCCGCTTTCCGCTCTCTGCGCGCTGTAATCACTCTACCTTGGACACATCTTTTTTTTTCTCCCGAAAGCTTCTGCATTCATACCTAGGGGACAAAGTACCGTTATCCTTAATTCTTCCCAAGGTACCTTATAGATGCTCCAATATAATTCTGTACTGTGTGGTTAGTGACTCGTATTATCTTTAAGGCTCATTGACTCCTTTTAGGCTCGGAACTACAATTGGTTGGTCTTGTTTGTTCCCGCTAGACTTAAGCACAGGGCACCTGTTGGCAGTGATCTTTGCTTGATTTGTTGGGCGGGTTTTCTTGGCTTTTTCGCTTCCCGAGGGAAAACAAAGACAGAGGCGTAAGAGGATCCTCGGGATTGAAACAGCCTGGGCTGTCTAGGACTCCAGGGTTACCATGGTAAAAGAAACTAATTAAATAAATAAATCACGTCTGTGCTCGAGTGAATTGCATCTCCAGTGGTGAGTGGATAAAATAGGATCATAAATCGTGACCATACAGGTACAAGCATGCGCTGAGACTTGGGATTAGGTTGAATTGAAGAAAAGACTCAACAATTGTTCATGTTTCAGTCCGTTCAAAATATTGCAATATAGAAGTTAACAAATGCGCGTGGACCTTTAATTAATTTGGGATAAATGTCAGATGCTTGAATAGGATATATTTCTCAAGGGACGAGAAAATACGATATGTGGTCAACTGACATATTTGAAAGCTATCAAGGGATTAATTCAGTCGTCTCAATAATATAACTCGAATTAATAGTAACACTCTTCTCCTACAAAATCATACCTAAGCCAAGGGATAGAACAGTCAGACCGACGTGGTCTGTCTCAATCTGGAGTCTCAGAGTAACCAATAGTTATATCCCAGTGTTGACAAGTCATCTTTCTACTCTTATTTCAGAGTCTGTTTATCTCCAGGCCACGTATCGGTGGTGAATTTCGTTCAAAATTAGTGAAGTCACCCCCGCCAACCTAAGCTATTTACAACGGAACTCATAACCGTACGGAAAGGTGTTTCTCTACGAACCACCATACTACACAGAAAAATATAACAATCATTTCGTCGCGTCAGTAAAAATCCTATCCTAGTCCTCCTCTAATTACCTCTTTATCCCACTGAGCATGTACAGCTATAGTGACAATTCCCTTATGACCTAAGCCGCATGCTACGCACACACACGTTAGCTCCGCACTTGATACATTTTGCGGACTCCTCGGAGTCCGAAGCCTTGAACCTAGTGCATTGGCACGAGGGGACTATCCAGTAAACAAATAGAAAAAACAAATCAAAGTTCCCTCTTGGCATGCAGATCAATAAATCAACAAGCACAATGTAGATCTTCAGACTATACAAGACCATTTTACATTATTTGCGCCTAGCGTAGGATGAATGGCTGAAATGCAAATCAGCCTGCACCACTTTACCTAGTGTAGTCGTTAATTCAACATCTCGACCATCTACATATATACCTTAGGAGGACAGCATCATCCACGTCCCTATATTACTCCAATGCTGTTCTTATATTGTACCGAGGTCGAAACAGTCTCCACAAATTTAGGAACGAAGTTCTGCTCTCAGAGCCATACCAAATTTTCTCAACTTTTTTTAAAAAATTAAAAAATTTAGATTAATACGAGTACTGCTCCATGTACGAGCGCCGGTCCGGGTGAACATCTCTCCCGATTCTGAAGCACCATGCAGATGCACCGAAACAGTTCGGGCATTATACTTGAACCATGAGCTAAATAAACGCTCGTGGAAAATAAAATCAGAGAAAGCAAATTAAACTTTGGACCTTTTGACGTACCAACGTTGTTTCCCAGACCCTAAAGGTCTACCTCGTACGAGAACTGACTCGCTCGCGCTTACGCTACGGGATCTAAACCTTACACAGCCTCGATTTGCCGTTCCTATCAAACATGATCTGATACGCAGTCCTGTGACTATGGTTACGGAGTAATTTAGTACGAGGGCTGAGTACTATAGTAAAGTGCGATAACAAAATGCGCGGGAAAGCTGAATGAAGGCGGGGACGGATAGGAGGATTAAATAGTCGGAGAGGCGGGAGAATGAATCTCTCCGAAAAAGTTTAAAATATCTCAAGTCGTGCGAGACCACGACCCAGCGGCAAAATGACAGCGACATCATGCATCGCGTCATAGATACCACTGGAGACATTCTTCAGAAAATGCACAAAGAGGAAGGGAGAGGTATACGAGCATATGCCAAATTTGTGAAACGGAATGACTGGATTGACACTGTGCTGCATGGCTCCCATACATGACTGAACAATGAACTAGCGCACAAGATACGTCATTGGGTTTAAGCCAAATTTGCACTCGAAGCCTAGTTATACTTTTCAGGTTTATTGGGCCTTCTCACTTGGTCAGCGGCTGTCTGTGGTTTCGTCGACCGGGCAAGTTTGAAATGTGTATGCGAAAACAATACACCACAGAAGCGTATTTGGTATCAATACCGTACATGAATTGTAATAAAACATAAGATATATAAACATAAAACCAAAAAATGGTATCCTGCGATTCATCACGCCCTTGTTTCCAAAAATAAAAGAGCCAAAAAAGATACAGTATGACAAAAAGGGAATAATGGAAGAGAAGAGATAAAAGAGAGAGACACTAGATACAAGTAAGCAACATATAGATACAGATCGAACGAAACTCATAACGAAATATCGTAAAAATAACAACGCCGTGTATGTCCGAAAATCCGTGTTAAACATCTATCGTGTCAGTGACTTTTCATCTCGTACATTGTGCTTGCGTGCGCTCATTTGTCAATTCGCCATCGCGGTCAAGTAAAAAAGTTAATGACAAACACACGACTGCTATCGTTGACGGAGAAGAGGGCTATTAACTAAAGAAGAAACTAAAGAGTGCACGCCCAAGGGCCTTGACAAATGCATGCTCAAATGTCGGCATTCATCTCTCACCACCACTCCATGGGCTCAAACACAGTCATGCCAGGATTGGCGTTATTCTGAAAATCCCTCATCAAGGCATCCAGATTCTCCCAATCGACAGGCTCGTCCAAGGAGGAGTCAAGCATGGCCGTACCAGGGGCATTGCTTAGATCCTGTGGCGAGGACCAAACACTATTGAAATCGGTCGCAAAGTTTTGTTGTTGTTGTTGTTGATGAGGCAAAGACTGTTGTGCTACATGGTATGATTGTTGCTGCTGCTGCTGTTGCGGTGATAGCTGTGGCGCCCTCGACGCAGCAGGACTCGTCGTCATCGGACTTGATGTAATGGGACTTGATGTTAATGGAAGGAATGACTGTTGAGCAGCACCGCCAGCAAATATTCCAGACGCCGGAAGAACGCCGAAACTACCACCGGTGTAGCCGTATCTAGCATTAGGATTGATATTTTGCGTGGCCGACGTCGTCCCGGGCGTTTCTAGTGGTGAAGCGGCCAAAGAAGAAGCGCTCGGAATTGAATGCCGCGAATTTGTTGTGGTAAGTGGTGTGGTTGATACCCAGTCTGCAGTATTATTCGTGGTGGACGGACTTGCCATGATCGGAGCCGTCGCAGCAGCAGCCGCTTCTACAGAACGAGCACACTCGGTTTGACTTCGCACAGCTCTTGCTCTCTGAACCAATTTGCGGATCGGGCGCCAGAGCATGCCCCTTTTGGTCTCCACGACAAATTCGCCCCATGCGTCAAAGACACTCTCAATCGCCCGCCATGCTCGGTCCACCAATTCACCCTCGGTTCGATTGCACAGCTCAGACAAGACAAAAGCCAGGGCATGCCATTGCACATATGTGCGGAACAACCAACCCCATTTGAACGTACGCCGCTCCGTCTCCAACAGTCGACTGTATTCGATGATTTCCACACTCGTGACGAATAATCGATCGCGTGTATCATCTGGCAATTTTGGTCCGTCAGGGCTCCGCTGAAGTGGATGATAAACAATCAGCCACATCTTGGCCATGATTAACCGTGCCACCGTCGCGTTGACCCAGTCAAGTGGGTCGTTCATATTACAGTACTTCAAATACTTTTCCTCCAAATATTCATGACACTCCTCGATCCATTTTTCCTTTTCTTGAAGCGTGGCAGTCATTGCCCGGTAATGACATGTGCTCGGACCCGGCGGGATATACTGGAGTCTGCGAAGGGTGGTCGTTACTTCAAATCGAATCAGGCAAAACGTCATTTCTGTACAGCCTTGATGGGGCGTTGGCGGGTCCTTCATATCCGGATCAAGCTCAGAATCGTTGACGTTATATGGAAGAAGCGTATCAAACGCCTGCTCTACAACACTTGGATCCGTCCCATAGTCCTCGGAGGAGCGAATGTCCAACAGCACAACTTGCCACCACAACCTTCGTCTTTGATCAATCTCGAATGGCGACAAGTTGAAATTCGTGCCGTCTCTGTGCAGTCCCAGGGATTGAGCGATTCGGATCGCCAGACCAGTAAGCGACCATACAAACCGACTATCGTCGTGCCGTCTCACCGACACTAGGAAGATGACGAAGGCTTGGAGTGTGATCATCTCTTGCGTATCGAGAAAGCCAGCCCGAGCAAGACCTTGTTCGCAGCCAAACCGATATCGTTCTAACAAAGTTGACTTTTCTTCTTTGAACAGCAGCACAGTCTCTTCGGGCGTCAGACTCGTCGTAACGGCATAATATATGGCGAAGAGTAACGCCTCCATTCCTTTGGGGACATTGTCTAGATTATCTCTCCATTGCCGAATCTGCTTTGCGGCACTAGGCTTGTGCAGAACTTTTAGAAGCGGATCGATGTTCGTAGTGTATAAATCCCACATCTTATCATATTGATCCGGTGTGGGATGAAATTTGCGAAGATTTGTTGCTAGTGAGCTGTATTCGAACAAGAAGCCTTGATGATTGTGAATTGAAATACTTGGATTGGTATCGGGGGTTGAATAGTCTTCTTCGTCTTCTGAATCTTGTTCAAGAATACCTTGAAGGCTTTGAACCTGTATAGCAACCAAAGCAATGCGCATTAGCCACCCAATCTGACAATATTCGCATGCACAACGCTTCTGCATTCAGAGTCCACATACTTCGTCATTCAGGTTTGCCCAGAAGCTGTTGCTCACGTATTGACTCCTGCCATCTTCAATAATCATGAGGCGACCAAACTCTCGCTCGACACCAGCTGTTGAGTTCTCTGGCTTAAGACCTGGAATGCGATAGATTTTGGGAAGGGTCAATTCATCCAGCTCGGGATTGGCAATATCTACACCGGTTTCGGATTTGAGAGGAGACTTTTCGTCATCTTGCTTTTCCTCAGTCTTTCCATTGACTTCGGGCTGGGCGCCTCCCATGGTCTGCACGACTCCCTCGAGTCGCCGCAGCCGCGCCAAGAGTTCCCCATGAGGCGGATGGCGGGGCCGTCTTGGAGCGCGACCAGGAGACGGGAAGATGCATGGAATATGTTGTTTGGTACAATTGGAGCAAGGCTGGCGTTTGTCGCATTTTCTAGAACCAAGCCAAATCCTATCGTCAGCAACCTTTTCCTTCACGTTCCGGGGAAAAGTCCCCGGCACAAAAAGCAATGTGGACTCGGATCAACGAACACTTTTCGCTTTCGGCAGGTGATGCAAGAGCGAATATTAATGGCCGGTTGGTGAGGAGAAGTAATGGTATTTTGCGGGCTACGGTGAGAAGCTGGGGAGGCTGTTGAGGATGGGTTCGACGGGCGGCGTGCCTCATGATCTTCATGAGGGCTATCATGAGCGCCCGCTGCTTGAAAGGAGCTAGGAAACTCCATTTCGATTTGTATTTTCTTTTTCAAATTGGGTTCGCCTTAATGTCAGCAAGGGGTGGAAATTGCATGCCACCCAGGATTGGTGGGATAAGTGCGTGTTGGTAATCAAAGATGCTCGATGGACAGTAGTTAGATGACGATGTCGGGCATTCGGACTTTATTTCTCGGGCGGACTTGGGGCGTTTTGGCTGTTTGCGACTGACAAACAGGCGGTAGGAAGAGGAGCTGAGCTGCTCACCAAGCCCGCAGTGGTCGTTGGCTTTCAATCTAAAAGGCTATATGATTGTATGTACCTTATGCTTCATGATCTCTCGTTGTGCAAAATCAAAGACAGACAGAACAAAGGATCCTAATAAGTTGCCTTTGTCATATGGGCATCTGGCAAGATTTGGAAATTCATTGAGGAACCATGAGCGGGTTACGTTACTCATCCACCACACGGTTGCGGGTAGGGCTTAGTCATAAAATGCGGTCAGGGTTTCACGCCTCTCTTTTTATCTTATCAGTGATGATAATCGTACAACAGATTATTTATCTTCTTGTTCAGACGGATTTTATTCAACTGATTAAAAAATACAGCAGTCCACATGATGCTCGAAAGGGTAAAACCTATAAAGCAAGGCAAGCTGAGTAAGTCTTTGCTGCCAATAATGAACGTTGCTCGCACTTCATGAATCCCCCCATACTTTCCAGAACCCTGAACATATGGGTGGAAAATCATAAAAATGACCTGCAATCCCCACCTGCCCCTCAACCTCGACCGTAACACAAAGATCATAAATACAGTTGCAGAAAAGTAGACGCAAATGCTATGAGACGGGACAGAGAGTGTAGCTCCCCCTGACGACAAACCAAACGCCGCTTTGCCCATCAAAGAAAAGCTTTCTTCATACTTGATCGCTAAGTAACGGTGAAACCCCTTAAAATGATCCCTGAATAGATGGTTCAAATGATCTGAATAAAGCTGCGCCATTTTCAAACGGTGGAGGAGTAGTGAAAGGTCAAAGATTTATTAATTAGTTTTTTCCCGGCTGCTTGGGCCGCATGGGCCGACCCTTTCCAGGGTTCACCGGGGGTTTTGGCCGCCGACCCGGAGGTCTTGGTAAACTAATTTACGATTAGTTAGAATGCTCGTGAATGCTGCAATGTTTTTGTTCATCGTGGGATGTCATAAGGAAAGCGTGAGGCGTAAAGTGGATTAGGCATGCTGTCGGAATCCTTGCCTTACGGGCTCCCATTCTTTCTTCTCTTGATTAAACCTATGCCTGCACAGTAAAAGTCAGCCTCGAACAGCTCCAATAGCTGGCAACCGACCCCCTCCCCTTCATAGCGAGACGAATACATACCCTTGAAACACCGTCTTTATCAAAGACTTTTTCCCGTATTCCTCTTCAAGTATCGCGGCGTAAGAATATGGGATCTTCACGGGCATGCCCTCAAAGTAGCTATCTCTTAGCGGGAAAATATCCTCCTCCTAAATGTATCCATCAGTACAGTGTCCCGGCATAGACAGTCAGGAACCCAACCGAGAGCAGCGTATTGTTACTTACCTGATAATGATGCCTGTCCTTGCACATCAGAGCCCCTGCGTTTCCTTCTGCACGCGCAGTTTCATTCGGTCGAACAGCAGTGATATCGATAAAGAGCCCATTATCCATGTCCGTCCATCGTGCATCAATAACATTCAACTTATCCCTGATATCAACGATAGTATAGCGAGGATTTACTTCCAGCATATATTCTTTCCCGGTCGGCACGCTCGGGGTTTTGTATCGAAAGACAGTCATATTGTAGTACTCCGCAAGGAAATGGATCGTCGATTCCGAAACTTGTACGTCAATGTCCGAATCCCACGGCATGATCTGCATTGGCTACGGTCAGACTCCACTCCCGAAAAAGGAACGCAAAACCCGGGATCAATGAGGGGAAAAGACACCTTTCGATTCCACCACCAACCCAGGAGCGAGCCATGCATTAGCCATGTTTCTGCTCCGATATTGCCCATGGTCGCTAGATATGTGCGGACGAGGTCAGGTAGCGATTCCCTTTTCTCATCGTAGGTCAATTCCCTTCCGGCAAATCTATTCGAAAGTCAGTCAAGATCCAATCCGAAATGCCATCGCTTCAAGACTTGCCTGCCGTCATAATGCGGATGAAAGCTGTTTGTTGCAGAGCAATTAGATTAGCGGGACTGAACGATTCGGCCAAAGCAGGCCTCTGGCAACCAAGGGCCAGTTGAGCACTCACATAGACTCATCTAATCCGAGTTAGTGATTGGGGGCTCGTCATGAGGTGTGAAGAATTTCTAAGATGACTTACGAAAATACTTTGATCTTGGATCACCGCCCTTTCCGCTGTGATCCTTGTCCAATTTGGTCCGGACACTTTCAAAGTCGGCGTCTCTCTTTTTGATTGGACCTGCCGTCGTGACTCCCACTAGGAGGCAGGCGAGACTGAGCAGGTGAGTGATGTGTCGGAAGAGCATGGCGAAGAAAAGAGAATCGTATGTATGCAAGGTCAATGATTGTTCAAATCACCATGCCCTCCGTTAGTGTCGTGACGAGGGTCTAAATCTATCGTCGGCTGTCGCGCATGATGCGGGGATGAAGTGAATCTGTCGTGGAATAAAGAGCCGGGATGGACCGTGGCTCGAGTATAAGGGAGATGAGCTGGGGCGCGTCCTGAAGGGAATGCGTGATAAGGCAAAGATATGGGCCCGGATGATGAAAGGGAACGGAGAAACAATCCAAATGTCGCGTGCAAGGGAACTGTATTGGGGGAAATCCGTTTCTTGGCTTCTTGGCGGTGGGGGAATCCAGTTATATTAGTCTGACTTTAGGCGGGCCAGCTTTCCCGGGGGTTTCGTTGGAGTGGGAAGAGATGGCAGTTAACTGTAAGATTACTGCGTTTAATCGCCGAAGGGTCACGGTATGGTACCACCACAATCTAATGCACAAGTGATATAAAGCGGTGTCAGCCAGACCCCCTTTCCCTTTCTTCTCTCTCGTTATCTGGCGAATCCAGCCAGAATCTGCCCCAATAAATCCCCCAATTCGCGCTTCGACCTTTTCTGGCCAAACCGCTGCCGGGACCGAGGCCAAGCTTTTTCGGGGTTCGCCCTCCAGGGGCCGCCCAACGCGCTATAACTCTCTTGGCTGCGCCACCGAAGCTGGTCGGGTTAACGGGGCTATACGATCAGCATAGCCTCACAAAGAAACAACATGAGAACGTCTGTATATATAGCATCAAAGAGTTCCCACGGTATTTGAAAATGGTAGATACTTGATAGCTTTTCAAATCAATACAGACAGTTGCTGCGCACTTCCCCTTGTTCTCTGCCTCTATTCCGGTAGTATTTGGCTACAACGCAATCTGCCATTCTTCAATACGAAAAACCCCTTGCTGTACGCGCCCTTGATGTACAAAAGTACAAAATCTCATCTCTAGCCGAATCCCCCACCCGCCCCCAGACCAACATTGGCGACTGTACAATTGTCCACTAACTCTGTTCTCTCTCGGTCTAGAGTCAGGGAAACAATAGCAAAAATAATGTGGCAGCAATGCAAATTTTCTTTCACTATATTTCCTTGTCACGTGCCTTGAAACAATGCGCAAAATGATCAAAGGCAATATTGCGTCCTGCGTGTACCACTGAGTTACACATCCCCGGGTTGGTTACTTAAGGAATCTATGCCTGCTATGTACTCTTCGCTTCAAACACTTTGACGGCTTCTTCCCAGACCTTTCCAGGTTGTACACCATCCAAACGCCACCAACCTGAAACTGCAAGCCCAGGACGCGTGGATTCCAAAGACTCTTCGGAAAACCTTGGCACATACGTAGGTATGGTACTGTATAGTGAAAGTAACTAGCGAGGCATAGAAGAATGTGTGCCTGAACGTCAACGTTCATGCTGTGTCCCTTCCTAGTCCTTCCTTGTACTTTGACAGCGCGCGGTCTCTGCCAAATTTGTGCTCTATCATCGGTTTAGGGTAATTGTTCTTCGCGGCGATTTTCTCGGCTCCTCTCTCATAAGGCGCGTGAATCGCTTTTCCTTCCACGTCCTTGAGCTCAGGTAGCCACTTGCGAATATACTCTCCTTCAGGGTCAAATCGCTCACTCTGCATCAACGGATTAAAAATTCTAAAATATGGCTGAGGGTCGACACCGGTGGACGAGGAGAAACCCCAACCACCATTATTGCTGGCAAAATCGCCATCGATCAAGTGTTCCATAAAGTAGCGCTCGCCTTTGCGCCAATCGATGAGTAAGTGCTTTGACAGAAAAGAAGCCACGATCATGCGGCACCGGTTATGCATGTAGCCCATGTGATTGAGTTGGTGCATGGCCGCGTCAACGATTGGGTACCCTGTTTGACCTTGGCACCACTTCTGAAAATTATCTTCGGAATAGGACCATTCAATGTTTGCATATTCTGGTTTGAATGGTTTATTCATGCTACGATTTGTCAGTGCATCGCTGGCATCTATAAAGCACTTTTGCTGGAGAGAGGTCTTACCAGATATATGGCCAATGAACAAGAACATGCTTGTAAAAATCTCTCCAGGCAACCTCGCTGATCCACCCAGTGATGCCCGAGTTCCCTCCGTCCAGCTTCTTCGTCGTGTTTGCGTCGCGCGCCTGCCGGACTGCCGTCCGTGCGCTGAGTGTTCCAGATGAGAAATGCACGCTGAGCAAAGCAGTACTGTTTGCCGCAGGATAGTTCCTTGTCTCTGTGTAGTGTCCAATCTTCTGATTCAAGAACTTATCCAGTCGGTCGTGAGCTTCATGCTCGCCGGCCGGCCAAAGACTGTGGAATCGCTTCTTCTCTTCGTCGTTCAACATCTTGTTAGCCGGCGCATCTGGGATAGAACTATCAAACAGATTCTTGAATTTTTCTCTTGAGTCTTTTGAATTCTTTCCTGGCGAATCGTATTTTTCCAGAAGATCAGGATTGCTATGCAGATGCGCAATCCATGCTCGGAACCATGGACTATAAACAGCGTACTGTTTGCCCTGCTGGCTTGCCAGCTCACCTGGCGGGACAACACAAGTATCATGGACAGCTGAAAATTCAATGCCTTTCTCAGCGCAGAGTCGTGTTAATTTCGCTTCACGCCGTAACTCGTCTACTTCATATTCGATATTGCAGAAAACATGACTGGCGCCCCACTCGTTGCAGAGCTCAACAACTCGGGACGGAACTTTCTTTCTCTTCTCCACCGTCTCCACGTATAGTGGGATATCCAGCTGCGCCAGATCTTTCTTAAGAATCTGTAGCGTCCGCAGCTCAAAATCGACGCGAGGCGAGCTGGTCAGATGGGCCTGATAATCTTGTGGACTGACAATAAACAGCGCGATCAACGGTACACCAGCATCCTTCGCCTTCTCACTTGCCAAAGCCAATGATTTATTGTCTTGCGTGCGGAGATCTCGTTTGAACCAATGTACAACGGAGTTTTTAACTTTAATGTTTTTGCGAGCCTCTGCTGTTTCTTCAATCGCGGTTTGGAGCTCCTCGATAGGTCTTGTAATCTCGTCATGCGCGTATTCCAGGCATCGTTTGTTACTCATCTCTGGGGGATAAAACTCTCTTAGGACATAACCGTTGTTGTCATCATCATCCTGTGTCGACCCTTTCTTTGGAGAGGAATTGCCATTGGCGCGTCTCTTCGATGGCGGTTCGGGCGAGGCAGACTTGGAGCCAGCCTGGCGCTTGCGGTTGGACGTGCGAGAAGGAGGCATTTTCTTCAAAGTTACTTGGCTTGTATGCAAGTACTGAGAGAGGATATAGGTACTATTTTGGAACGAGGTTTGGCAATTGGGACGTGATCGTAGAAAGTCGAGTGACAGGATTCTGGACTGCTTCCAAGCGGGGATCAAATGTCGACAGATTCCTGCGGAACCCTTGCGCACCAACTGAGCGGTGGAATGCTGTAGGGCGATAGTGCCTCGTATATTGAACATACACTGCTTGCACGAGCAACTATTTCAGAGCAGGTTACTGAAGAGAGTATTGAAAACAAAGAAGGCACTTCGGATTTTCCAATTCTTGATGGAAGTGGGATGAGAGCTCATGCTGCAGTTACATCAGGGCAGGATTTTTGAAACTAATACGCGCTACGATTAATCAAGGGGCTCTAAGCAGCTGCATTAACGAAATGATGCATGCAGTCGATCATCTCCCACATAGATTTCGATCCCCAGCTACGCTAAGGTATCGAATCATGACGTCTTAGAGAGCGGGAAGATCGAAGACCGAGGGAATGCGACTTGGCGCCAGATTAGCGAAGATCACTCTTCTTTGTCTTATCTGATCATCAACATGATCGTCGTACTCCTACATTTAGAAAGCAGTTGTCCCCTCAAGTTATCCTTGGGAATAAAAACAGTTACTGTGAAATTTAACCGTCAATTGATTCATGAACATATATTAATAATAAGATAAGATCAACATTTTATGCCCATGGAAATGCTAAAACCTCCCGAGCTCGCCGCGCCCTTTATGTCATCCCATTAACTCCGATTCTGATGTTCCACAATATAATTATGGGGCCTCTCAAAGACCAGGATAGAGCAAGTGATGGCATGAAGTGACAAAGCTGTCATTTCGTAAATAATTAATCGACAGCTAAGCCCGGGCGTAAAATGGCCTTTGACCATTTCCCTTGGCTTCCAGATTTTTTTTGGAAGCCGTCGAAGAAACCCTTGCCTCTTCCCGGCCGGTTGAAGACCCCGCCATACGCCCGGTGAAAGAAAAGCCAAATGGAGATTGCGGGCTTTACTTTTCAAAACATGAGCAGCCTTTCTGAGACCTTGAGAGCAATTCCGGCCGCTCGTGGACGACCTAGCGATGCATTCAGGAGGCCGAGCTCCTCAGCAGTATCCCAGATCGTTGCTGAGCAATCATAGCTGAACTAGATCTTCTCGCTTGTAGCTATGCAATCTTGTCCTCTAACATTTTCTTGCCTCTACTGCGCACTACCGCATCCAGGATCTCCCTGACCTGCTTGCACCCATCTACTCCGACGGCCAACATACTCTCCAATCTAGAGGCCTGGCATCTGGTCTCCATCACGAGCACGCTGACTTTCTCGGTCGTACCTAGCGTACCGACTGTCAAGAAAGGCAATTCTTGCTCCTCCACACCGTTCAAGTCGAGTAAAGGATCAGCAGACTCGTCGTTGGCTGCATACGAGCTTGTCGACCCAGCTGTACAAGCAACGGTATAGTCGGCCATTGGAATTCCCGCATCGATCAGGGCGAGCGTAGATGCGTTGATGCACGCCGCGAGCAGTGCGCCGTCTTGCGAGAGGATCTGCAGAGTGATAATGATTGAGCTGTGAGGATAGAGATGGGTGAAAAGTGTCGATGCAAATGCATTAGCAATGGTGGTTTGCATTTCGGCCGTACGTCTGGCAATCAAAGCCCGTTAGCCTTTCGTTATTTAGAATTACAAAATACACAGGCCTGCCCACTATTTCGCGTGGGCAGGTGAGAGAAAGAAAGGCAGACGTACTTATCTCCCCGTGCCCGCTTCTTCCTGTCCACACCACTAAATCCCGCAACTGATATCTCAACCTTCACTTCCGTACCGCTGGCTGTTGTTACACTTGAGCCACCGCCTGCGCCAGCGCCTCGCCGACCTTCTGTCGGTCCGGCGACTGTGCAAATGACCTTTGTATTGCCCATCTCAAGATAGCTGCTCCCGTCGGCAGCGGCCTGAGTGGAAATTTGCGCTTCAATGCGGCGGAGCTCATTCCATCGTCGTCCATCGAGGCGAAGCAGCGCGAGGCCGTATGTGCTTGTGTCGAGTGGCATGTTTTATGTACTGCTGCTGGCGAGGGAGTAGAGCAGCGTGGAGTTGCGGAAAAGGTGGAAATTTGGCAGGTAAGTCTTGATCACCTGAATGAATCCGAGATCCCAGCGTGCCAGCTGGAATTTTCGAAACAGGGACAGGCCTGGAGCGAAGGGTTTCAGACGCGCAATTGGTAGTCACAGTGCGCAACGTAAGGTAGCTAAGGTATGCTTATGGCCGTTGTCATGCCTTCTCAAAAGTCCCGAAAGTTCCAAAAGTTCGCGGCGTTTGCGGGTTATCCCGAAGTTTACGCGGAATTCTGTCAGCCAACCATATCGCGGGAAATCTCACCGCAGTTTACCACAGCATGATGAGGATATACTGCCGACGAATACCGAATATCAACAGCACAACTGCGCTGCTTTTCTGAAGAGTTTGAAGTCTTAGATACGGAAATTGACAAGTATCTTCATTCGTACCCATTTTTAACCCCTCTTGAGTCATTAATCGAACCCGTCTAATTGCCCAAGCTTTCATTGTTTCTAATCATGAGAACAAAGAAACGAATGGCCTCATTGGTAAATAATGACATGTCTTCTCAATGTAGAAACGTTTATAAAAGAAATGGCACAGGTGTAAACACTAAGTGAACAACAAGTGCACTTTTTGGAAGTACTAATTTGGGAAAGTCGTCGCATTCAACATTCCACACCGACCCCCTTATTTGGTGGAATCGGAAAGACAAGCAATAGGCAGCAAATAATAAAACTACGGATATGCGGTCTCAAATACTTGAAGTAGTTACAAATCAACCCGTCAGGGATAGTATCATTCGAATATTTGTATATGTTGAAGTTATCTACACCTGCAAAGAGTATACCAAGCTGACTGTCAAAGCTATTTGCAGAGAATAGATTGTCACATCTCATATGTATTTCCCATGAATTTGAGACCGAAGATTAACATTCAGACTAAGATATACAATGCAGATCAGCCGCCCACAATGTCGTCGACTTTGAATATAAATTGTCAAATATAAGAATCCAGTGTGAGCAAAGACGAACGCATTCGGCTAGCCCCAGAACCCTTCAATGGGCTTGACTAGGAATCTCATTCGTGGTGCCGCTTTAGGAGTCGCACCTGGGTTACGCTTTCCAACTGCTCCTTGAATCGTGGTCGAGGCTGAGGGCTTGCTGTCTGCTCCTTGAATAGCCGCAGTAGTAGTTTTGACTGGGGTCGTAGCAAGGTTGGGGGAAATCATAATTGAGGGAGAGGTAGTTGGGATTGGAGAGATAGTCTCGGTGACAGTAACGGTGGACACGGAGACAGACGTAGAGACGGAGATTGAAACCGAAACTGATGGTGATGGCAACGACGTGAAGGTCGCATACTTCGTTACGGTCACGAAGCTTGGCGAGGTCTGAGACGTCTCGGCCGCATGCTGCAGGGCAATTGAAGTCGACGATGGAGTTGAAATGAAAGCTTGGGTTGTCATAGCAGAAGTCGAAGACGGCGCAGCTTGGGAAGAGCTTTCCACAGCTTGGGTGGAGCTTTCCGCAGAACTGCTGCTCTGAGTGGTAGGAGCCGCAGAGACTACCCCGTTAGAATTCTTGTTGCCATACCACGGCACGACCAGCGGCGTCATGATCGAAGTGCTGACAGTATAGGCGGGGATACTTGACTGTGAGTTTGGGATGGAGGTGGAGGTGGCGAGGTAGGAGATGGCCCCGTTATCAACATCTTGCACTTGAATCTCGAGCTCGTTGACAGACTTCTGCACGTTGGCTGATAGGATATCAAGGTCCATGCAGCTGGTATAGATCTCGGACTTATTCAGATTTAGCCAGGGCCAGTCCCACACCCAGTATAGGGTATAAGCATGCTCGCCCTCGGGAACATCGGCGGGAATTTGGAGGTTGTTTTGGCACCAAACGTCGGCGCCAGCCGCAGCAGTGGTGTGCGGGAACTGCTTCTGGCGTTGCTGAGAGATACCTCCACTATTCACCTGATAGCACTGGCCATCATCAAAATTCTGCATGGCAAGCAATCGACCACGCTTGTCACCCCCGTTTCCATCCGCGGTCCATTGGCCGTGGATCGAAAGGAATTTGTCGTCAGGCTGAGGGTCCGTTGTACCGTAGACATAGACGGTTCCGCGATTTACCGGCTTGCCAGGCTGATTCCAAGGCAGAGTAACGTGCCCATTCTCCTGATACCGGAGGGCAATCCAGTCTTCGGCAGTAGCATTGAGCCTCGGATATCCATCGGTCTGGTCGTAGGGTTGCTGTGTGCTCTTGCACATGAGATCATCAGGGAGGAGCCACTCGCCGTTTACCGGGCTTCGGCCATCTGGGGGCAAGAGATTGACAAAAGGACCATCGCCGTTACGTGGACCGTATCCACGCATGTAACCTGGATCACCTGTGAAACTCCCATTGGAGGAGATAACTCGCAGTTGATCCACCCAAGAATGAGCACTGGCATGACGTGCAAAAGCGGCCAGGGTTGCCGCAGCCACGGCTGCTCGAATTCTATTTTGTTGCGAGAAGAAATGCATGACTGCTGCGAGAACGTAGAGAGGAAAGGAATAAACAAGCAGAGTCAATATAGAGGAGGCGAAATAAATCGAAAATTTCTGTCTCTCGAACCTGCGAGGGACGACGTGAAAAAAAACGGTGGGTAACTGACTGATAGCTTTTAACGAAATGGATTTGGATATGAAGAGGGGGAAAATGCAAGAGAAGCCAGCGATGGCAGGAACTTTATGGTATAAATCTATTCTCGCTTTCCTCGATACGCTCAGCGTAGTGAAGGGAAATGATATTGAACAAAAAGTAAACAGTCAAGATGACTAAAATGAAAAGACAGTCAATAACAGGAGGTTGTTATTGAACAATGGCATTGAAAAGAGTGGGAACAACTTCCTATATGTCCGGCCATTGTCTGCCCAAAATGAATGCAGTTAGTGGGGTTAGTGCACAAGGGCCCAAAACAATGAACAGGTCAATTGTCTAGTATGGCGACAGTCAGGCCTGACTTGAACGAGACAGAAACGACTTTTGCCGGTTAGGGAATGGCATATTCTATATCACCTTTCGAATATGGTGGTACGCGGCAAAAGTGAATGCTTTCGAGACAGCAGACCTTGTTCATCCAGATGATCCGAGACAGTACGCAATGTTATCGAGGAGAACAGCCCACCCTCTGACCAATAAAGCGCAAGTGAGGGTCAGTTCCTGAGATGCTGTGATTCTCCCCTCTGTCGCATGATACAGCGCCCAAGCTTCAAGCATGGCGTCAAACGTCCCATGGCGCGAGTGTCAAACAATGCCCATGAATAACAGCCGCCCAGATTGCAATACTTAAATTGTTGCTGCTCTTGTCGTGACACCGATAAACTGAAGCAAAACGGTAGACCCACACGGAGGCGTCAGCGTCTCGAGTCGAAAGTATTCATAATACCTTGAAAATATATCAACTCATTCCAAGAGCTGGTAACTGGAAAATCACCCCTTACAAACGAAGCGAAGCCTCATCACAAGCCGTCTGAGAATAGAATACGTAAAACTTGCTTGCAGATCAACCTGTTACTCTGCCTTCTAGTACTTTCCCGGAGGAAACAGGACGACATCGATTCCTGCATGCATGTGAAGCAACCATAAGGTTGGCTAGTTCGCTTTGTACAGAAGTTGGCTGAAGAAACGTCTGGTCACGTCAATAGTCGGAACATCATCGTCGCACATGCGCTCTCTGTGCAACAGTCAATATTACTGTTGCAAGTAGCGCCAGGACCTGCAGCTTAATTTCTTAAATCCAGACCGTCGGCGAGGACTGACAGCGGTGATGTCTAACATATTAGGGCTCTCGAGGCTTGAAGTCTCAACTACGCGCTCAACGTTCCTCGCTTGCTGATTGGTCCATCTCATCAAGCAAGCAGAGTGGTCGCGTTTCACTCTCCACCTCATACCCCTGGCGTCTACAGGTTGAATAGATGAAGGACAATGCATCAATTGCACTTATTGCATGTATTTATATGCCAAGGTATTGCCCTTGAATCCCGGCCCAATTTTAAGGCTCTAGCATAAAAAGTGTCAAGCGTCAAGACCAGGACAATCGAAGATATGAATAAGTTTCCTTTCATTACCTTCACATTTCTTGTGAACTGATCAGCTCCCCGCTACATGATTAAATATTCGACTGCAAAATTCTCCATAAATGACTGTGTTGTCGGAACAGAGACGAACATGAGAAACATTGGACATGCAATAAATATGTGCAGTGAAGTAAAAGTATATGAAATAGAAGACAAGGTTACCCTTCCCCAATGCCAGTGAGCTTTTGTTTTCTTTTGAAACACCGACAATGACAAACTCAGATGAGCTGCCAGGGCCATATGCGCATATATTACAAAGTGAAAAGACAATTAAAATATGCAAGATATAAATCAAGCACACGGCCACATTGGCAGTGCGAACATATGTGCTCATTGGGGAAAGCTCATTGGAGCCACAAAGCTGTGAAGCTAAAGTCCTCTTTACCCGCAACTCCTCTTTAGACAGTGGTAATTGAAAAAGGCTGGAAAGAGAACGGAGAATAACAGTGGAATAAAATAATTAACCTGTTATCTTCCTTCTGGTTTCCGAGCAGCCGTGAGAGCCAAGGCAGCAGAGCGGCCAATGCCGCCAGGCATTTCCCTGATTGCAGCGCTGACTGGCGTCGCAGCCCGCGAAGGAGCCGCACTTCGGTTATGCGCCATGTGACTTTTCACAAGATGGCCAGCAGCGAGAGCGCTGCACAAGCTGAGCTCGCCGGCGAGTACACCAGCAGCCACAATCCGAGCAAGTTGCCGGGCATTGTCGCCCGGGTTGATGGGATGCGAGCCCCGGACGCCAAGAAGGTCAAGCATAGCGCTTTGGGGCTCAAGAACAGTTCCACCACCGATGGTACCGACCTCAATCGAGGGCATCGAAACGCTTATTTGAAGATTTCCATTGAGGCTAGAGTAGAGCGTTAGCTTGTGTTGACAAAGGTCAAGGGAGGAAAATGGGGAAAATGGGTTCAAGCTCACTTCTTCATGACAGTAATACAATTACTACTCTCAACGTTTTGAGCTGGGTCTTGGCCAGTAGCGAGGAAGATAGCAGTGACAATGTTCGCTGCGTGCGCGTTGAACCCACCAATGCTACCTGCCATAGCACTTCCAATCAGGTTTTTGCTGATATTCAGCTCGACCAGAGCGTCGACGTCACTCTTGAGAACGCTTTTGACCACATCGCCGGGGATGATGGCTTCAGCAACGACGCTCTTGCCTCTGCCATCAACCCAGTTGATAGCGGCCGGCTTCTTGTCGATACAGAAATTACCAGAAACTGATATGATTGACATATCGTCAAATCCGCTTTCCTTGGACATAACTGCCAAAGCATTTTCGACACCCTTTGAGATCATATTCATACCCATAGCATCTCCTGTCGTAGTCTTGAAACGGATATAGAGATAAGTTCCTGCGAGAGCAGTCTTCATCGACTGAAGACGCGCAAAACGACTAGTAGAATTGAAAGCCTTTCTCATGACATTTTGGCCCTCCTCCGAGTCGATCCAGAGCTTTGCTTCTCCAGCGCGCGACACCGTCGGAAATCCTATGCAGGGACCACGTGTCATGCCATCTCCAGTGAGGACGGTAAATGCTCCGCCGCCTGCATTGATAGCTTTGCAGCCACGGCTAGTACTAGCTACCAAAACACCCTCAGTAGTTGCCATCGGAAGGAAGTAACTCCGGCCATCAATGAATACTGGGCCAGCAATGCCAACAGGCAAAGGCATATAGCCAATGACGTTTTCGCAACATGCTCCGTGAACGAGATCATAGTTGTAGTTCTCATAGGGTAGAAGGGACTGGGCAAGGAGAGCAGTGGTCTCCATTGTAGACGGTGTGCGTGAGACAACCATTCTACGGACCTTGACAGCACGAGTCTTGTCGCCCAGAGTTTTCTCCAGGGCATAGCCCGGAATTTTCCCTTTGAGTGACAACTCCACCAACTCTGCGTCGGTCAGTAGCATCGCTTTCTTGTCCTTGACCATCTGATCGCATTCTTCAAACGTTCGGGCATCCCCTGAAGGCTGGGCCTCACTAGCCTGCTCACCGACGATTGTTTCCGTCGACGATATAGCTTTGCCGTTCGTGTGATGGTCGATTGCAGCCTTGTCCGAAGTATCGACAGGTGCAAGAGGCAATTGCCGAGCGGCTGGGCGTCTAGTCGTGCCATCGACGCCACTGGTGTCGGAAAGATCTTTGAAGCTCCATCGAGCAGCGTTAAAGAGGTAACCGTTCATGAAAAGGCTCATGGCCAGGGCCAGGATAATCCATTTGCTAAGGAGAGGACTCTCGAGGCTCTTCAGAACGCTGCTCATAATTCTGCCGCCGACAGAGTCGAGGAACTGGTCGGCATACTCAATTTCCAAAATCGAGGCACTAGGTCCCTCTGATGGCGCATAATGAACAGAGGGATATTCGAGGGCATACTTTATGGGGGGGAGAACGGTGACAACAGTAGTAATCTTCTGAACCTTGGCAGCTTTGAGAAGGGCGTGTAATCCATTGCCGGCAACCTTGAATGGATCCATTGGGGGAGGGATAACCACACTGGAAAGGCCAGAAACCGTCGGTGGCGACCCATTTTGATGGGTTGCGCGGAAGGGTATCGTACAGAGGTTAAGTATGTTAATCAAGACGAATCCAGAAACCATAAGGACCTTGAAGGTTGGCACGCTGCTGTCTTTCACTTTGCGTCCGAAAATTGAGAAACCTTCGAATGTGGAAGACGGCCGGTCCTCGTCGGTGCCGCTCTTGAATCTAGGCCAGTCGTTGCTGGAGGCGACATTCTCGGCAACTTTTCGACTGACCCCGTCATCCTCTAGCGCCTTTCGCAGAGCCACATGGCGCTTGATACGATTGATCTCAAGCTTGATGCAGAGAATGGCAGTGTAGAAGGTAAAGAGCAGAAGACAGTCGAAAGCTAGGATCCATGCGGCAAGGAAGCAGAATTGACGCAGACCACCCTGGACTCCCGAAACGGCACCGCCAATCAAGATGACAATCTCGACGAAGTAATCCCGGACGATTTCAAAACCCTTGTCTTTGACGGCAATTTGGACTGCGTAGAGGATCGAGTTGGGCGAGTAATCGCCCTGACTGCGTGAAGCATTGTCCGACTGAGGCGCGTGGCGCCTAGCATTAAGGGAAGCAGAAAGGACGGCCTTTGTCAGAAGAATAGGCTTCTCGAAGCCGATTGTAATGACGAGGAACGGTAGACCTTCGGAAAGGAGAACCATATTCATGGGGACACCAAGCTTAGTGGTCACGGTCAATCCAAAAAGGAACGCGAAGACGGAGGAACAAAGGACAGTGGCGGCTAGCCAGAAGTTGGAGCCCATTCTTCGCATGGACAAGAAGAGTGACACAAAAGTCAGGTGCATCAGTATGTAACCCAAGGTTACAATAAAAATGTCGAGAGAATCCGCGTTCTAGAAAGTGGAGGTTGAATTAGCTTGTGCCATTGTTTGCGTGCGAGGAGAAGAGGCTGCTTCTTTACCTTGAGAAGATCAACAAATTCATTCCAAGCGTTCGACACCCTTCGACGAAGTGTCCATTGGGGAGCGTTTGCGTCGCCTCTAGCCGCCCTCATAATCCATCTCTTCTCTTCTGTGGCCGGGTCTTGTTCCCTAGTCTCCGACAGACCACTCGCGGGGTCAGGAATCTCCTGGACAGCACTCAAGAAAGCCGACGCTTCATCGTAAGGCATGAAAAAGGCCAATGTTGAATCTTGTGACAAAGGCGATAGTGGATTCAGCGTAGTCGGTAAGAGTTTGGCGGAGGAGTTATTGGGAAGATGGACTTCATGCGCGAGCGGCGCGGTCTGTGCGGATCTTGCAGACAAGGAGCCTGGGAAGACGAGTGTCGACACGGCCAGATGGCGCATAGTCTGAACAAATTGTCAGCGTTGAGTTGAGTACCCATGATGAAGGTGATTCATAACGACATACTTCATTGTCAGTTGTTCCAAAGCCCTGGTCTTCAATCTGCCATTTCCAAGCGGTATCTTCGCCTGCTCTCACCACACGACTGCCTTCGAGGAGGGAGGGCAAATCAGCTCTCCTAGGTAGGTGGTTCGACGAAGGGATGTGATCAAATAAACTTCCTTCCAAAAGTCCAATGTAGGTGGTGCTCGCCAACAAGGCGACGAAGACAATGGTATGAATCGGGTGCGTACATGCTCTTCCAGAGAGCGATTCGACAATGGAGGTGACTTTTCGATTGAACCAGCTTGGGGGTGTGGATTTGCCCGAATCCGTCTTGCGGAAGCGGGCAGGCAGAAGTGATGCTCCAATCATTTCGGATGAGGCTGGAGGAGAGTCTCTTGAGCACAGTCTATTTCATTTCACTCGATCGGCATATATCCGGATGGCGAGTATGCTTTCGTTGGGTGAATCGAGAGGTGTCGGGCGATCAGGCATAAATTAGATAGACATTTGGGCACAAGAAGTGCGAGATCAACCTGTAACGGGATGCGGCTGGAAAGCGTGGTTTAGCATGTAAGCGGCATAGGATGAGATCTGATGATGGTGATAACTAAAGAAGTTCTGACGTTTGAAGAAAGGGTCCAAGGCAGCCGGCCGCGACAAGGTAAAATGCGCCGAAACACGTTCAAATGTGCGGACCAAAAGCGCGACAATGGGAGGGAATTTGCTTACCCACCGAATCAATCAGGTCAAAGGAGGCGGTCAAGAGAAGACGATTGGCGTAGAACCCCGAGCTGAAGGTGGTGGTACCCAAGTACGAACCGTTGATTTGAGGTGGATTCACAGTTATCGTACAAAGTACCGGGACCCGACAATGTTTGACTGAGCGGGAAAGAGCCAAACGTGGGATCAAAGTTTAGGGCCAAAAGACCAGCATAATAATAAAATAATAATTTCAAAATATGAGAAGCAGGTAAGAGAAGTGTGGAGGTAGTGCTGTTGGAGTACTCTGTGAGGTACCCGTATTGTAGCAGTGGTAGTCGTCGTAAGAGGAGCAGTAACACCAGCAGCGCAGACCATGAAATTTCCTTCTTTACCAATTAGCAGCCGGCATGGCAAGGAGAGGGCCCAGGGTGGAGGTTTTAGTGCCCAGGTAGTGCCTTGCTAGCGTGCATGGGCTGCTGGCAGTTGGAGATTGAGGACCATTGCGAGTCAACTGAAAAGACTTTATCAAGGAATCAAATGTTCATCGTAGTCTTCCCTGATCAATTAGGCAAAGAGAAGGATAAATCTACTTTTATACGTAATTCATAATGATCCACGATAGTATGACAAAGGATGAGGAGGTGCTTGTTACAGGAGCCGATACAAAATACATACGCTTGCATACTTTTTCCCGCAGTAAACCATGTCACTAATTGAGTAGTGAGAGAGTCTCACCATTTTCCTTTCTTCCAGCGTGGAGTGTCCGAATGGAAAGCTAGGCCGTATTGAGTAATATGTCCTCAGGCACCCGAAATAATCTCGGCTGCCAAATCAACAGCAACAGCCAATCTCGTTTCATTCTTACGTAATCAATCTCATTTCCCTGATCTCTCATGCTGAAAGGTGCGCTTATTCGCGGTACCAAAGATCATTGGTCAAAGATGATTATTGGTGTCCGCTGGCCGACTCGCTGAGCAACACTTTCAATTCCAAACAACGCGTCCTTTGGTCGTGACTATTGTACGGGATTCTCTCGTGCCCTCCAAGGGCGTTGCTTTATGATTGTCCTGGGAACCATTTTCATGGTAGAAAGAACGATAATCAATTTAATTTGAAGCTAATCTGCATAATGGATCAATTCCATAATGATGGCGTCTTTTCTTGCAGACTACATGGCCACGTGCCATTCCAACAAAGAACATGAAGAACACGAAGAGGTGAACAAAGATTGGAAACGAAGATAAAACAATCACAAAAGGAAAGAAATGAATAATAAAAAGTTAATAGCGTGATGTTCCTGAGCGCTCGGAGACTGACAAAACAAAGAAAGCGGAAACTGAAGACTGCGACAGCTTTTCCCAAAATCCATCTTGAAGCAAAAAAAGAAATGAAACTCAGCCTGGTTTGCTCCAGCATTCGCCGAATTGCAAGGGGCACAAAAGACTTTTGAGCAAAGGAAGCTAGATGAGTGAAAACTGATATCAGAGCAAGAAAGGAGTCTTGAAGCCGAGATACCGAAGATCGTATTGAGTGCGTCAACAACCATCTTGATCGCGGTAGATCTCAGAGCTGAAAATTTTAAGCTTTGAGAGTGAGCACACACAAAAGAAAAAAAGCAAATATGAGCAACATAAAATATGCGAACAACTGAGATTTTGAAACACTTCTGATGACAGGAGATAGATCGTCCACGTCTTACCTATCACCCTTATGAAGCAATCGGCTCATCTGTTCGCATTGCATCTGACTAATCTTCGCAAATAGGTTCATCTGCCTGAACTTGAGACGATTCTAGTTGTCCAATTCCGGCGAAAGGACAACGATGGTGTTGACAGCAACTGACAGGTTGGGAATAAACAAGGAATCAGAGTCCTTCTTCCGTTGGTGGCGGCCAAAAGAGGATATTTGCCGCAGGTTCAGGCATTTAACCAACAGAATGGAAGCAGCCCTCCCAGAAGAGTGTGGCATGGCCGATTCTCATGTGCTCGATCAGGCCTTCGAAGCCGATTGGATAATACAATCCGCCAGTTTCAGGACATCGAGTACAGCTGTACCTGATAACCTTTTCAAACTGTTTGATCTGTAGTGCCCGCTTGCCTTGTGCCACAAGGGCTGCTTCATCGAGCTGGAGGAAATCCTCATCACTGAGATTATCTGAAAACTCAGGCCGTCGAGGCACGGCGGGGACTCTGCACTGGTCGTTGGGTTCAAGGCCGAGCCTGTCCATAACTTTGAAAAGGTTATAGTGAAGTTTGTGTTCCCTCTGACCATTGCTCAACTTCTCAAGTCTGAATGTCGCACCAGAAACTAGTTCGTTTTCGAGACGTTTTAGGTGCCAATCTTTGGCAGCCTCGACCCAGCCGGTCACGAAACCGCCACGTCCTTTCATGTAATAACATTCATGGCGAAAATCGATCAGTCTGTTCAACATGAACAATGCGGTGTTTATGTACCAATGCTTTCCTAGCTTCGCAAAGTCCTCAGTGCTGCGGAGCCTCAGGGTTGGGTCGAACAGCCAACCACGTGCGGCGGAATAGGGCAGCTTTGAAGGCTCGTGCGCTAATGCGGAGCATGGGAATAGGAAATGCCTGAGCTTATCAGTCGGTGCGAAGCGTTCGCGATAAATTCGAAAAACACCAGGTTGGGGTACTTTGGGGTCACGATAGAGGACCATTTCTCCCGTCACCGGATCCGGTCGGACCTCAGGATACGGGTCGTCCCCTTCCCACAATCTCTCGGCCACATAAACAATCTCGAGGCGAACCAGGCGACGACGACTCTCAAGTTCAGAGTGTTCTAGCCGCATATTGGTCAAGAAAAACTGCTCCTTCTTTTCGAGAAGAATGTTGGTAGTGGCGTCATACCCTGTCATGCCCTTGAGAATGCAGTCGATTTCTGGACGAAAGAATATCGCGTTCGGCCGCGTCGAGTTGTTTCGGTAATACGGCTTATTCATTAGGCTAAGCAATAGCGGAAGCTCTCCTACTATGGACCGGAGGGCGGCAAGTGCTTCAGTGTCGAAGCAGAGTCAGCCTTATTTTCGGTGCGAACGGGGGCTTTACTCTCCTTTGGGTCAACTTACTTATCGTGTATTGCTTCAAACATTCGGTACACCAGAGCATGCCCCAGCGCCAATCCTTTACCGCCTTCGCTCTCGCATCCTTGTGGGTAAAGCAGATGAAACATCGGGATCGCATATTCAAATGTCCAATGATTTCACGTTGGTAATTGAAAAACGGATCGTACGGGCCACCTAGCAGACGGTTCGTTGGTCGATCAAATTGAAATCCGAAACTGGAAATTTGCGCCGCAAGTCCAACCCGGCTTGAAGCAGACTGCATTAAAAGAGTGTGCTTGAAAATTTCCCGAGCAGTAGGGGAAGATGGTTCGGTTATGTCTCCCAGTTCCCAATTCGCGTGCATGGTCATTTTTTCACTGCGAATTGAGGGTTTAGCAAAGGACGTGATCTATGCATGAGCTGGAATCACCAAAGACTTACAGAGAATAAGAATCTTGGTTGTTGATTGAGTTCTCATGGATGGCATAATATCGCGTCCACCTAGCCATTTCAAGTTCGGCCTCATCCTGGAAGCATTCCTCGGCAGTGAAAAGCCGCGCTGGGAGCACATCATACCAAACCCTATTCCCGTGTCTGAACGAGAGATATTCTTTGAACGTCTTGCAAGTATTGGCGAGGTCTACTACGCTGACTGCGGGTAGTTCAGATGCAATCTTAAAAAAAATCTCCACCGGCATATGCTTCAAAAAGCAGGCAGTAGCCGTGCCACCATCTTCGGAGGTGTCCATTATGGAATCCATATCTTCTATTTGAGGGGTTAGATAGTCAGATTCATTCAATCTCGGACATTCTTCGGCGTATTCCCCAAACGCAGCGAGCCACAGCTCACTGTCGAGGGACGGGAAAAGCAGATCCCTCGGGCAAAGGGCCATCATGGACAACGCTTGATCAGAAACGGTCTTTCCCGGTTCGTATGTGATGCCAAGAATGGGATGAAAGAAAGCGGCCAAACCAGCTGCTGGGGGATAGTTTTGTTCCAAGAAATAAAAGGATTGGAACTCACCGAGTATGATTCAATTCTTGCTCTTATTGAAGCACAGAAAAAATTCAATTTCCTGCGTCACTGTCTGTCATGATCTGCTCCAGGGGTCAATGATAGTGAAGCTGTCTACTCACCTCCACTCTTCACAAGAGCTAACGTGTATTGCAAAAATAGATATCCCGAGCGAGGTAATGTCGATAAACACGGAAGAGCAAGCAAAATAGGCAAAGTGAAGCAAAGCAAGAAACGTTGAAGCGATTTTCTAAGCCAACGATGTCCCTAGGCTGGGATGAATTGGGTCCCGGACTCGCTCTGAAGTCCAGGTATACCAGACGACGAAAAGGAAAAGCGCTGAAGATTGGAAGATAGAGAAGAAAACCAAGTTAAAGGCAAAAAGAAAATGCAAAGGCAAAAGCAGCAATCATTACGGAACCCGTGGACTCTCGAAGCTACGAAAGAGATGAGCACCCGAGAGCTAATAGCAGCAAAGAAGAGATGAAAGGATCGAAGAGGTTGTAGCCGAGTTGACGAATTTGAAGTGACGATGTATCTTATTCTTCAATTCCTTGAATGGTGGTATTGTTCCCTGTTTTCTGCGTCTTGCAGCTTCCTCCGCTTTCGGACTTTACATATTCATTCCTTCTGCCCTATTGTCTTACTCATCGTCAATAGAAATCCTGCTCAACATCCCCGCACGCATGTGCATCATGCGCTGTCGATGAATGTAACAATAGTAGTCACACGTCACATTGTCACATTATTGCATCGTCCTGTTATTCCCAGCGGCAGTGAGCTTTTTCCTCCTTTTTCTTATTGAAAAATATGGAGACGGCCGGCTTGCAGAAGAAAGAAAACCTATTCTTCCCTTGATATCTCGGGTCTCTTTATCCTGAATAAAACTGCCAGCCAAGGACCGTCTTTTCGGATTTCAGATATTGAGCAATATGTTACCTGTATAGTGCAATGCGCAACCTTGCTAAATCTATACATCCTTTCCATTGCTGCTCAGCGTTTAGTCAGTGAATTATTTTCTTATAGCCCCTATTTTCCTAGTCTCTCTTCCCCTTCCTAAAGAAAGAGATCTTTCTACTGCGTAAGATACTTCTTACACTTATATTCGTTGATTCGTAGTCCATAGTCCTACTCCCAAGTCCCAGCGTAGGTGGCCCAGGATATAATTCATTAAACCGTGAATGCACATGCACGTTTTTCCCTCAATGACTGCCTACATGATTGTGTGAATGAACAGAAATCTCTCTTTCACATGGTGAATATAGACCAACGGTATAGAACTGAAGTTCTAGACCCCACGTGGCTGTGCTAAATTTAACACGGCCTGTCCCCACATCACCCATCACCCACGTGGAAAATTCCCCTAGTCTTGATGATGAAACTCTAGTCTGCTCCTTTATCCCTGCACGCACGTGGCAGTTTGGTTTACAGCACTGTAGTATTTTCTTATTTCCGGGGACCGGGCATACGAGCCTTAATTTCGTCTTCCCAGGGAAGAGGGAATGTGTTTTTCTTTTCTCTGGGATTTTATTTATTGTTGCGATTTTCTTTTATTAAATACATACTCGATTGCCTCCCAGTTCCGCAAAAGCCATATTGATTGTTGATGGAAGAAAGTCATTGTCAATATACATGTATATCTTATTGAACTATTGAGCTATTGACGAGGCCAAAAATTCGACTACGAACGAGCTCGAATACGACGAGATTTCAAATTCTCGGGCTTTCGGGTTCTCGGGCTCTCGGAGTTCTCGGAGTTCTCGGACCCCTTGGGGGTCAGTATTTATCTTAATGAATCCCGTAGGCGACGGGCTCGTCTCGTGGTAGCTATTAGAAGAAGCTTGAGACTGGATATCTACGGTAGCTGGAGACACGCTAGACACGCCGGGGCTTGTATTGTCGTAGACTTCTAGTGTATCATGTCTCGATCTTTTCGATTTAATACCAGGCGATGCAGTGTGGCCGTGCGAGATTCTAGAGAGTGACAGTCTGAGACTACTATTTTGAAGCTTGTAAATGCAGTGAATATCTTTCGAGTTTCCAGGCTTCCATGATTATCTCACGCAGACTGAAAAAGGCCGCGTCAGCTTTCCCCGTGGGTTATTGAGGTTCAAAATCAAGGAAGGTGTGAAAATGTTGCATGTAGTGAAGTGAATATATATATGCAATGTGGCTGCAAGTTTACGAAAGTGACTGACGAGGCCCTGTGAGCTAGTGGCGGACAGGTCACAGGGTACAGCAGGATAGCGAGGCAGTTGATATAGTCGTTGCAGGCTTCAAAATTACCGGAAAGAAGAAGGGGGAGATGAAGTGGTTCGTGGGGGAGGATGCCTTGGGTTGGTAAGAACTTGAAGTGAATGAAGCCACGTCATGTAGCGGAGTGACTGGGTCCGAATATCGGAGACGTAAAATGGGGTGCCTCGTGATGAGAGTGAATTGAATAGGGATACGTCGCCTTGTTATGACGCATAGAATGGGCAATGGATAAAGCTCTGCGTGGAGCCAGATTCACTCCCCCGTAAAGCCTCGTGGTCAGTTTTCTGGCTTTGGTATTGACAGAAACTTTGTGACACGAAACTGGAATATTGGCAGTAATACCGCAAAGAGAGAGTAATATAGTGATATAGTATCTTCGAATCTGAGTGACCATAATTGTATAACATTAGCAGTCATTGATGACCAAGAAAATCGGGATAGTGATAATAAGGGTATCAGTGACTTCGACGCTCAAGACATCCCAAGTATCTAGTGGATGCGATCTACTTTAATGACCTTAGTCCAAGTCGGTCAATTTAGCTGAGAGGCAATACTCAAATGAATCATCAGAAGAATACTCATACTGCAAACTCAGGCCAGCAAATTCTTTACCCTCCGCACCTCTTCCCCATCAACGCTTACAATCTTGACTCCCTTACTTTCCAGCTCCTGACGCCGTTGACCCCATCCGTCCTGACTTGGGTCGACAGCTCGTGTTCCCTCCTCAAGGAGGTACGTAGTGAACCCATCTTCAGCGGAATCCAACGCAGAGTAACATACGCAGTAATCTGCAGCCAAACCTGCGACAAAGACATGCGTGATGCCATTTTCCTTGAGCACGGCAGTGAGGCCGCTACCTGCCATGGCTGGATTGCGAAAAGGCGTCCGGAAAGCAGAATACATTTCGACGCGGGAGTCTGTGCCCTTTTCAATGACGCGGTCGAGTCGAGAGGCGTCTAGTTCAGGCAGCAATTCAGCGCCGGGAGTGCCCTGGACGCAGTGAACGGGCCATAATTTCGTCGTCTCCGTCTCGTCTGGATTAGACGGATTGGCAATCGTCACGACTGAAGAAAAGGGGACGTTGTTGGGGGCGGAATGGTTCGAAGCAAATGAGACATGGTCGGCCGGGTGGAAATCTTTGGTTGCGATACGCAATATGAATGGTAGACGCAGAAGGTTGTTGATCACGGGGACAATGTCCCTGCCGCCGGTGACAGCAAGAGAACCGTTCTGGCCATATTAGTATCTCTTTATGATCAAGAAAAATAGCACAATAACATGAAATTTACGAGCCCGAAAAACAAAGAAGATACCAGTGTCGAGTACACCAAAACGATATTAGATAAAAGCTCAGTCACACGTCTCATAAGAGAGTCCGAGGCCGCCGCATTACAAGCACAAACCAAATATAAGAAACAGGAAAATACGTACTGGAGGACAAAAGTCTTCTTGCATATCAATCACGAGCAACGCCGGCTTGAACGTTTCGGATATTGATCCAGCACTCATCCTGAATCTTCCACAACTATCTCAGAAAACATTCGTCAGAAGCAAGCTTCAGTTATGTCAAAAACAAAATGACGACAAAGACACAGCTCCATTTTCATTCAAAACCTCGCAGTATCAATGAAGCCTTGAATGCATCGAGAAATAAAATAGTTCACAGCAACTTTACGTACCAAAATCACAATGGAAACGGAGGTCACACTGGCCTGCGCCGAATAGCAATGTACAAGCGATACCGGTTTCTATTTAATTAGAACAGACGCTGAGGCCAAGACGACCGGAACGAAGACTCTCCGTAGATGGAAAACACGTGCAATGAAAATGTGCGGCAATAAGCTATAGCTTGCGGTGCAGTATATCAGCGGAGCCGTGGGGTTACGCTATCTGTCCTACGTTAGGGCATCTTTGTTCTCCGCTTGATCGCGGCGCTAATACCCGTAGCGACCGCTTTTTGGAGCGGTTGGCTGCCACACTACCTCAAGATAGACCATTGCCACCGGCAGTTATCGTACAGGGAAGTAGGTATATAGTCGATCCCGTCAAATATATATAGATATATATATTTATAAAATAGTAAATCAGTTGAGAGAACCTTTTCTGTCGCTGAATCTATATGGAAGGTTCGTCAACGCTTATGACAAAGGCCACCAGCAGGATCACCAAGCCACCTCCGATACCATGGACCGGTAAGATGCCAAGATGCCAAGACAGGAAAGAACACACACGACATGAAAGCCCAAGCAACGTGGAAGGTACAAAAGCCACAACGCGGAGGCCAAGCTTTCTTTGCCCTTAGAATCAGTCCATGCGGGTGGACTCTGACATCATGCATAAAAATCTGGGGTAATCGCAATTGTCACTTAGGCCAAGCGATGGATATGGGCATTAAATGCTCAATGAATTAGGATGAAATTGGCATTCATATTTTCCGATATAGCAGATATAAAAAAAAATGTCTTCGATCGATATGAACAACCATCTTAGGTAATATTTATAAACCAATAGAATCGCTATGTCCGAACAAAAAGAAAGAAACAAGGGCTCTTCCCCTATGCAGCCTCTGTAAATGGAGAATCAAAGGTAGTCAAAAAAAAAAGGAGAAAGGAAAAAGGAAACTGAACGTCTAGAGGTATCCTGTCCCAACATGAAACTAAAATCAAAAAAGGAAGATTTTTCTCGCGCAAGAAATTTTACCGACCAAAGTACTTGAGTTCAATAGGCCGCATCGCACAATAGGTGACGAACGCAAAAGAAAAGCCCAAAATGGAGCCGATATCGCCACCGTACAAGGGATTGCCAGTATGCTTGGCAATGGGGCCAATGAACCAGACTTGGGCCATACCCATGACGGCACCAAGCACACCAAAAAGGAAGCCGGTTATAGCGGCGATACCGACAGGAAGTTTGCCGGGCTTATCATAATTTTCAGGAACGTATCCAGAGATACCTTTCTTGAAGAACCAGTGCTCGGGAAGCGAGATGCCTTCGTAAATGGCAAGCCAGTATCCCTAAAAACCAAGCACATTAGCAAAAAGAATTTTCTCCTTGGGCCACTATTTGGAAAGACTTACAATAAAGTTCATAAAGTTTTCCAGGACGGCTTCAAAGTGGTTGTAACCAGGAATGGAAATTGCAATGTAAACACCGGTAGCAATTAGGGTCCAAATAAAGCGAGGAACGCGCTGGGTCCAGCGAGCCATGACCTGCAAACTCAGACTGACAGAGTAGATATTCGGGCAATTGTTGGCGATAATGGACAGCGCCAGAATGACCAAACAAAACTCGCCAAAGCGTCCAAGACGGGGAACCAGGACCGCGCCCAAGAGGCCGCCAGTGCCAGCGGCTTTATATCCCACCATGTAAGGGTTGGTGTTCGGATCACCAGTGGTGGAGGCAGTGATGACGGCAGCACCCAACATTTCTGTAAAGAAAAGAGGGAACAAGACGCCAATCAGAGTGGACAAGAACACCTTGAGCCGATTTTGGGTTGGAGGTTGGTAGACTGTATAATCGGCAGCATAGCTGGTCCATCCGGTGGCAAAACCGTAGACGGTAGCACCAAAGGACAGAACGTTTCCGGCCTCGAATTTGCCCGTAGTCCAGGGAACATTGGAAAAGTCGCCCGAATGAGCAAATACACCGAGAACAATCAAGAAGATGATGAAGCAAGGAATCCAGCTCCAGAACTCATAAGTGTGGACAACCTTGTATCCAAAGAGGGTGATGAGAAAGGTAATGATAGCAATGATGATGATGCCGGCGTAGTCTGGTACGTCGGAGTTGACGGTATGGATCAACTCGGCGCCGACAATGACGTTGACAGCAGACCAACCCAAACATGCGAGCACGTTGAAGAAGGCAACTAAGGTTTAAAAGAGTCAGCGGCGGTGCCCTGTGTTCCAGCAAATATTAGGTGTTCGACGGGACGCATACTAATCTTGACACCATACCAGCCAAACCAGAATCGCGAAAGGACCATTTGACGCAAGCCAAAGACGGGTCCGAAGGTTGAAAAGTAGGCCACGGGCAAAGCTCCAATAATGTTGAAGAACAAAATGGTCAAAATGGAATCGACAAACCCGCAGCCAAAGAGCGCAGTGCCGAGGACACCAATGGCAAAAGAGCTAACCACCATGTTGGCAGCAAGCCACTATTAGGCAAAGGTTTAGCACAACTACATTCTCAACCCCGCAAGAAGGATGTTTTAAGGGTAACTTACCATGGAGCCGACGTTGAGAATGGAGGTGTCATTCCGCTCATCCTCTGGCACACGCTCGATACCACGTTGTTCAATCTTTAGCTTGCCAGCCAACCTCTGGACCTTGGCGTAGAAGCCATTGCCGTATTCAAAGCTCTCGCCTCTAACGGCACCTGGTGTGTCGGTATAGGTCTGCTTTTCGGACGAGGCGGCGCCGCCATTCTCAATGTCATAGTCGGGAACACCCATTTTCACAGGCCTTGCGATCAACAGACGCAAGCGTCCTTCGTACCCGTGTCACGCAGAGGTGAAAAAGGAATGTAGAGGGGTATGATATTGAAAAAGTGAACACAGGAGTCCAACGAATTTTGGCAGATGATTGAATCCCGGGAGCTCAAGTGCTTGCCTGGTCTCTGATAATTAAGGCGCGGGTCGTGGGTCGATAATATAGGTCTAGGACTGGCGTCCTTGTGGAGAGATTTGCCCAGCGAGTAATCTTGCAGGATAGCCAGGTAGGGCTTTCGGCCGGGTCCTACAGGACGTGTGTTGGTGGGTTGCTGATAAGCCAAGGATGAACTCCCTTTTTGCTGGAGAAATTATCTGGGAGACAGGCCTCGGGGCGGCGAGAGGATTGCAAAAAGCAATCGGTTAGGACCGTGAGCCTCTAGGGTTCGAGATCTTGCGGGTGGCAGCCCATGGGCAGGACAACCCTTCCAGGAAGGAGAGGATTCACAGGTGATAAGGCCGCACATGTCTCGCAAAATCTTTTTTTCTAGAAAATCTCCAGGGACCGGGGCCAGAGATGGTCGGCAATTGGCTGTGAGGTGACGCCAGAAAACACGAAAAAAGTATGTGGAGCGAAGAAGCAACGACTAATTCATCGGAACGAATGGACTAAGGTGACACTACTTGGGTAGGCGAGAGACTCTCACCGGCCGGTGGTAGAGATAAGAAATGCCACGGCATCCAATGACAAAGTGAAATGGTATTACGAGACGGGCCTTTTGCTGGATCAATAGCAGAGTCAACCTTCCACTTTAGTCGCCCCTCTCTGTTGGAGACGAAGCAGTTTGCCAACTTCTAGTCTCGAGCTTAGCCCCGCCCCAGGGCCAGGTTATCTTTCGGCCTTTATACTCAAAGCGGTACATGTACGTAGTCATTACTTGAAAGTATTGTATACTTTTTCAGTTGCCACGAGGTTCAAGTCGTTCTGCTATCGTGCCAATCATGTCGCGCCTTATGCCAGTCACACCACTCACATTTGTTGCTTATGAACCCTAGAGAGGAGGCACAAGGGTACTGAGTACTTTGATGTACGCTCTCGTTACCTCCAGCCTTCCCAAGACCTCAATAGTAAACGTCGACCCCTTTCATCGGTCATGACCGACATATGGCTGAGCGAGCCACACAAGCTCAAGGCATTGGTGTCCCCTAAACTCGATCTTTTTCGAACGGAGGTGGAATGTCAGCCCCCTAAACTGATCAGGAACCAAAATATGGGGAAGGCGTATGTTTAGGCCGGGAGGGAAGCTCACGGGCCCCAGCGCCTCTTTGGCTCTATTCCTAGTGACGCACCTGAGCTGCTTCCGGCCTAATTGGGCGCCGGCTTGCATCGTGAGAAATTATCACCAATTCCTCTTGTATCTCGATCAAAAACTGCCGGTGAAATAAATTATTACCAAATGGCACCATCAGTGAATAACGTTGACCTTAGGGCTCTGGCAGATTCCTGCAATAGACTCAACGAGAGCAATATCCTCGTCCACTCCGGCTGTGGTCCTACGAATCCATTGTGCTTGAAAATCAAATTGAAAACAAGCGATAGATGAATCTGATCTTCTTCTTGGATAGCAGCTTGCAAGACGAATCGGGCCGTAACTAGAACAGGAGAGACCAAAGCATATTGCCTGTTTCATGTTTCCCTCCATAATAATCAAGGGGAGACCTTATCTTCGGAGGCCGCCGCAGGGGCAGGCACCTGGCTCAGAGCAGAGCAGCTTATCAGCAAAGAGCCATGGCCCAGCTTAATCTAGAGAGGCCCGGATTCCAAGGCATCTGACTCGTGACTCCGGCATCCCCCACGGGTAAGAGCCCGTGCGATCAATTCAAAGCTTCGCCAGGTTCTGTAGCCGCGATGCATCTGTGGTTGGCCCTATCAAGAGCGCAGCCATTAAGCGCCGTCACACTTATCATATTAACATCAAAGTAGTAATCCTCATAACATCCACTCCCGCACAGCGGATGACTTAAGATCTAACCCGTCACATTCGTCATATCTTGCTTTACGTATTCCACGATGAGATAGTGCCACGGGTTGAGAGATCGGCGACCAAGAAGCACGGCCAATTTAGATGGTAAGAAAGCATGGAACTCGTCATGTCGGGCCGACGCGAGCCGTTGGACATTGAGCTGATAGCAATCTCGGATCTGTTCAACGGTGTCACATCCTTTTGCCAAACTCTGCCGAGCAAGAAAATAACAAGTTTCTTGAATTAAGATGGATATCACTATATCGCTGTACTGTTTCGAGCAGTGGGCTTTACCTGCCACGGCTGGACGGAAATACGTCGTTACTTTATTTGCGAAGGAAATGCCGCCAAAAAGAATTAATAAAAGGTATATGAACAATTCGTAAAAGCGTTGGTATAGCCCGAGACCACCCAAGATAATCTTCATGTATATGCTGCTTCCAAGACTCTGCAATAATTCTGTCGGATATTTATAGCACGATCGGTGTAAAGATCTTAAGAATCATCGGAAATTATCATCCTCATTGGCCTCATCCACGGCCTCTACTTGGCTAACAAGTTCCTGATGTTTTGTTAGAATACGAAGTTAAACAAAAATAAGAACGGAAAAAGAAATCTCTCAAGATACCTTTATTTGCTTGGCCACTTCGAACGCCAATGGTCGAAGCTTGTATCTGAATTCCTTTGTCACAGCCGGCTCCTGTTCCTGTTCCACATTCTCGGCCTGGGCCAGGGCGGTCATCAAGTCTGAGCGCCGACTGGACAAAATCTTGATGATCGGTCCCGCATTTTCACGCAAACTTTCATTTCCAGGCGAGTCCATGGCCTCATCTGTGGCGGAAACAATCTTGCCTATCATTGACGTGATGTTTTCAAGGTGATTTCTAATGGTTGACGGCCGGTCATCGGACTGAATACTGTCCACAAGACGTCGGATGGCTTCGACAAGAGGGTCCACTTCTTTGTCGAGGTAAAGCTAAGGAAGAGGGAGGTTAGCAGGTTGCATCGAAACAGCATTGGCCAATTGCTAGATGACAAACCTTTAGGTCATCGGTCCCGTTTGACTCGGAGTGTCGTTGTGATCCAAATCGCAATGGCGGGTTATGTGTTTTAGGAGTAGTTGTTCCATTGCCTCGCGAAGCTTGGCGACGAGGACTCCAGGCTTCCCGGCCTTGGACCCGAGACAAACTTTGAGAACTGTGGTGCGAGCTTGCACTGCTGTAACTTGAACCGCCGCTCACCCTTGAGTTTGCACCAGATGGATATCCTACGGATCCCGCCATCGGAGTGCTAGATTCTTCGTCGTCCTCAAGCTCATTCGCCGCGCTTGGTCTGATCTTCACTGCTCGAAGCAGATCAACGACAGCAGCGGTCAGATGTGAAACAGCAGCATCAAGCAGCGAGACGGGTGAAAGGCCACCGGCGGCTGAGAAATTTTTGGATGCAATGATCAGATTATTCGCTGTCGCAGAGACGCGAGCTTTAAGCTTGCTCCACTGTTGCACCGCCTCACCATTCGCTGTTGGAGCGCTCGATAGATCCTGTGTAATTCGTCGTACAGACAACACCACAATCTTCATATGATCCAGCACAGATGCGGGTGTATTTCCTCTTGCAGCTCGCAACAATTGATCAATGGCGATCTGAAACTTCGTGACGTGGACGTCTCGTACTAGACCGTCTGTCTCGACGAAGGCACTGTCGCGCGCATATTGGCTAACATCTTGAGGCTGAAGCGGTAAACCAATCGAAGAGGCGCGAAGGGTTCGAAGTTGAGTCTTGGTTCGTGCGTAGCGGTCTTTCCATTCCTCGACCTCTTGCTCTAGCGTCTTAATCTGGTGCACAAGGCTCTCCTCTCGCTCAAGTGACTGAGTACTGCGTTCTGAAATTGCCTTCATCTCCTCCAGAAACAGTGAAGCTTGCTGTCGGACCTCTTCTGTAACTTGTTCTTGTTCTGCTAAAGTCGTTTGTAATACGGTATGGTCCTTTTCCAGGTCTTCATGCCGGCTTTTCCAGACATTATCGGCGTCAGAGCTTCTGGCATTCTCAAGCTGCTCACGTAGACTGCTTTCGACATCTGTATGTTCTGTGCGAACCTTTTCCAATTCGGTTTTCAGCGATTCGTTTAAGCTTTGCGCGTCCGAGAGCCGATGCTCCAAATCTGAGCGAAGATCAGACCATTCCTTGCGTTCAATGTCGGTAGCCTGCAGACTAGATTAGAGCCAGATCAAAATCGTGGGATGAATTAGCAGCTGGGACGCACGCTGTCCCGATCACTGTAAAAGCTTTGAAGTCTACCTACTTCCTCTTCTTTTTCCCGCATGCGAAGCTTCAAATTGTCGACTTCCTCTTGAAGCTCGCCAATTTGGTGCTTGTAGTCCGAAACGAGCTTCTTATCAACCTGCTGCCCCGTTAGTGGACCGGAGGAAGATCCCTTTTTCCAATCATCAACGTACCTCGGCCTCCGTTGAGATTTTACTTTGCCTGCCGTTTACTGCACCTTCAATCTCAAAATGGTCGTCATCCTCTTCGTCTTCATCATCATCCTCAACGCCCGTTTGATCATCATCGTCCTCGATAAGTGTACTTTTATTAGGAATTATTGTATTACTTTGAAATGTCTTTGGCTGTGGCCGACCGTAGTCACTACTCGGGCTCTCTCCTGGAGTTGCCAACCCCGGGCTTGATGGTGGGCCAATAGATTCCGATCTGGGTGCGGCCCCTGAGCCATAGGTCACTTGTCCACCCGGGCCCATTCCTGGCATCCCTGGGCCACCGGGCCCTCTGTATGCCGGTCCCTTAGAGCCAGAACGAGAATCAGGTCTCGGGCCACCGTTTGGGGCTCCGTTGGGGCCTCCAATGCGAGAAGGTGGACCTCTGGTCGAAGAGGGGCTGTCGAGGTCGCCAACGGCAAACTTTGGAAACCGACGCTCTAGTTCATAAAAGACATCCGTAGCAAGATCCCTAAAGCGAGGCGGGGGCAACGTTGAGAGCTTCTGTCTAGCCTGGTTGCGTTTTGGGTGGAATTCGTCTTTTGGCTGCAAGAAGGCGGTAGCTGGTCTATCCGCAGGAGGATTTGCGGCACTTGCTGGCCAGCGGCCCCAACGGGGTTCCCTCCTCAGTAGCTCATCAAAAACGTCCGTACTCAATTCTTGAAATTGTACGGCTGAAAGTCTCAAGAGCTTGTCTCTCGCTCGGTTTGGTCTTGGGGCTGATTTCTCGTCGCGATTTTGCTCGAGATATTTGCGCAACACGATATAATGCTCAGAGAGAATTTCCTCCAAGGCGGCCTTTCGACGACTTCGTGTGCCCTCGCTCATCGTCGATAACCCGGTGCCTGTACTCGAGCGCGCAACGGAGCTCGGAGGAGATGGATGACTCTCGGGTGCTTGGCCTGGAGTAGGGGGGATATTTCCGAGTATCGGGCCGGCTGAGGAGCCAGGTAGTTGCGGCGGCGGGGTAACCACAGAGCCACCGTAGCTCTGTGGCAACGAAGGTGAATATGGAGGTTCTGCACCGTTGACAGATTGATATTTCGAGATGCCTGACCATTCACTGCCTGCCACAGAGACGGGTGAGAGTGTACGAGAGGGTCCATTCATGATGTATTGATTGGGCTACACCACTGCGGGTGAGGAGAGCCTTTCGGGTTTTTGAGGTAACAATGTACGTCAAGCCACAGCTTGTCGACAATCCAACTAAATTATGGTATAGGCTGCCAGTCTTAATTAGTCCCATTGTTCTTCAGAGAGAGGGAATGCCAAATCTGGACAAGAAATGACGAGATACCTTTGCTAATCGCCGCAGTTCCAAAATCATAAAAGGCCTCAGCAACAGCTTGCCGTAGAACTCCTTTGTTTTGTGGAGTATATAGAATTGATAGTCCCCAGGATTAAAGGGCTATTGTCAGAAACTGATCAAGAGGTTTGCAGGCGTGAATTCGAGTTCTTTGTTCGTTGCCAAAAGTTGAATCGTCAACGGGAAAGGTCCCCTCTTGCGGAATGGCGGGATGTTCGAGCACGGGTGGAGATAGTGCATCCAAAGCGGAGACGAAGAAATTATGGGGGAAAGAAAAATGTGGAGGTCGATCACACCTCGACCGACCTGGAGAAGTTTCAAAGCTTCAGGAATACGAAATGGTGTCTCTTTGAACCGACTTTCACGCTTCCTTTTTGCCCAAGGCGATTTCAACAGAACATTCCCGGGCAACGAATAGGGGAGATTTCCCAGGGTTCTCGATCATCCCCTGAGGGTACCAAAGTACCTGACAGGCTGAGCTCTGATGGGCTCGCTGCTGTTGACGCTTGGCCAGGGGTTATCCGGGTTAAGCGAGATCATACGGACAATGAAGCCTCTTGACTGGCTCACCTGCTCGGGACCGAACATGGGTTGGCAGGGTCCGATAAGGGAAGCGATGCTTACCTCAGGTAACCTAGGGCACCTGTTGCTACCCATACAGTACTGTATTTCAACGATGGTACACTTATTAAGCGCTCACAATTGGCCCCTCCGCACCAGAGACACCAACTATACGCTCACCGGCCACACCATGTCGTGATTGAATTGCTCATTTGACCGTATCACCTTGATTGACAGGCACTAAGATGATTGTTTGGTAGAATACTGTAGAGAAGCAGACAGTGTAGGACAATTGAGCTTCTCCGGTGGCAACGGCTCTGGGCTGAGATCTCTTCAATGATGCACGAGGGATATCGATGCATAAGTGTTCTCCTCCTTTCCTTCGTTCAAGACAAAATAGCCGTAGCCGCTCGTCCCAGGCGACCTAATCAGTGATCATCTTCCGAACGAGGGACACCTGACCCTAAAGCAGACTATGAGAGAGATTTGCTACAACATGTTTTTAAAAACGCCAGACGCCCGGACCGATGCATCCCAAGTCTGGACAGAGGGGAGCAAGCAAATCATTAATGCACCCGATAGAAAATAGGTATCTCAGAACCATGCTAACGTCCAGAGTGCAGGCATTTGCGGCCATCGTTCTTGCCAATCTCCGAGAATCTCGGGCACTCGTTCATCAAAGTTTGTGCGGCTCGCACCATTGCCTTCTTCCCATCCACTATCTCCGTGAATAATACGCTCCTCAGCAGCTGCACGATTCAGAGAATCTGCAAGATCCAGAATAGCCTTGCCACCGACCAGTGCTTCTTCGTGATTGTCTCTGATATCCACATTGAACACGTGCACCGGCCGGTTGAGAGGGGAGCCGCGGTTGAGAAGGTCATCGACGACAGCATCAAAGCATCTTTCCTCGCAAGTAATGACAATGTCAACCACTCCACCCTCTACGCCGATGCTGCCCCTGTCCTGCTGGTGATTCAGTCGAGGCACACCGATTCGCCAGTCCTGCCATCGTTCGGGCCCCCACTTGACACCTCGATTGCGCTCCAACATATTCAATAGCCCATTGGCCCGATACAAGCGCGGATCTTTGCCTTCCAATTCCTTGTACATGCTATCGTAGCTTGTTGTATTGAACGCGTATACGTTCGGTTGTGTGATGGTAGGGCCTGGTAGACGGACTAGCGAGCCTGTCCCAAATGACACGACCGGATAATGCGCTGCTGAAAGTCGCAAATGTGCCTCCATCGATCTACCGACGGCCTAGTTAGCTTATTTTCAACAAGCCTCCCGTCCTTGGGTATGAGGTTCGCCAAATATTTTCATGGAAAGGGAACTCTATCAATAGACCGAAGGCCAATAACCTAAGCACATTGTCGCTGATACCATACATACACGAAGTTGATACGGTGGAGTTCAAGGCAGGTAAACAGATGCTAGTTTGGAAAATTGGCACACGGTTCAAGGGGCATCTCAACAAGCAGCTTACTGAGCAGGAACCTAACACGCCATTCCATGAGCTTATGAGCTTACCTGTTCTGATTGCTTGCACAGACAGTGCAAAACTTCAGCTTGAAATTGTCTTGCCCGCTCGCATCAACAGGCTGGCTGCCATCAATGCGCGTGCCATCAACCCCTCCGTCGGATGATACAATTGGTGCAGGCCCTACAGGGGGCGGAGGGGGAGGCGGGTGAGTCGGGGTAGCAGTTCGAGAGCCAGCCCGAGTCAGCCTAGGGTCTGACGACATCACGATCACCCAACCAAGATGAAATTTACGATCAGTGAGAGGACTGGGATGATAAAAGGCACCTAGAGAGCGAAATCCATTAGCTCTAACGCCACAAACAGAAATCAGAAGCATCGGAAGATACTGAGATTAGGTTCAGGTATATAAAGTTGCGTATGTAATTTGTAGTGTCCTCATTCGTATATGACATAGGACAGCTCCAATAATGAGAATCATCATGCAAAGGGAAGAGCGAGCGGGAGAAGGTTCTAAGCTTACCATAAGATGCCAATATGGTCTCAAAAGTCACTTGCAATTATAGTCGTCCATACCTGTCCGACTTGAGCTGCTTGAGAACTCGAGAGAATCTATGGGCGATACAGAATGATTGATGAGATGAGGTTCAGATTCTCTCTCAGCGATGGTTTTGTTTCTACTCTGCCACGAGGCGAGCTCTAGCCGTTGATTACATAATCAGAACAAAGGAAATCGGAACAAGCCCTGTCGCTGGAAGAGCAATGAGAAGGGACAAGGGACGAGGGGACGAGCGAGCGACAACTGGCGAGGACCGAGCCAGGGGACAAGGGAGCGAGGAGAGGAAGGGTTTCTCAGTGAGCTTAAGCGACTGACGGAATGGCGCTAGAATGTATCCGGTAATCTCCTTCAGGGCAATCGTTGTAGGAAGGTACTGTGTGGTTCTTCACCTTTTTCGTCCCGCGCTGAGATGCATGAAAGATCGGAAAAAAGAAAAAGAAAACGATACTATGAGCTACTACTCCCACCTGAAACACTAGCTTTGCAGAAGGAGCAGGGTCCAGATCGCAGAATATGGAAAAAGTAGCTTTGATACCGGCAACTTCAAACCATGCACTGATAATGTCAGTGCACATGTGTAATTCCCACGGTTCAGAATGACTTTTTGATGTCACCTTCTCAACGTGCTTTGAGTCTTAAAATATTGGCTGACAGGATATTCTGGCTGTAACTGTTATCATAACGAGAGCGGAGGTAGAGTATAGGCCACTTGAATACGCTACTAATCCAATCCCGAATTGGTTACAAATCCACCTTTCTCTGATTGGCGGCCGACCTGGATGGAGCTTTCACAAATTGTAAATCCATGTGCCTGGCCCTTCTCTATACAATTGTTTCATTTTTGCTTTACGATGCGGATGAGCGGAAAGGTAGAAGTCATTTCGTGATGGCGCTGGTTGCAGTTATTTCCCCGATTGTGGACGTTCCTGGCAGATATAAGATGTCGACCCCTTTCTAAAAATAGCGGACCCGCCAGCGTTTACGAGCTCTCAAAGTTCACAAGGAACCACAGAGAGCAGCCCTCATGAACTTCCCGACGCATGCCTCACTTTGGGCGTAAGTTCGATTTGACGGATTATCCTTTAGCAGACCTTCTGCGACTCTTGTCTATCTCCTGGCCCGTTCATTCTATCCGCTCTAATCTTCCTCTCTGTGCCCCGTGCGGTAACTTACACTAGGGTGCTGCCCCAAATCGGCCTCCCGTCGAAGTCGGTGGGTCGCGTTCCCCTGGCGAGGGTGCGTTCTCCCCACCATCATCATCACCACTCTCAGTCGATACCTCGACCACTCTAAGCGCGGGGGTGCGTGTGGTCGAAGAGCATTATCTCCCACTCATTGTGGCAGCAGCAAATCAGTAGTTCTGGTATTCATTGATTGAATTTACCAGACCCTCTTCTCCCTCGACCGGGTTCTCTTCACTCTACACCCCTAACCAGTGCTCACAAGCACGTCGAATGTATTGTACAGCATAACCCGTTCAACCCGAATCCTTTTTGTTGCTTGGGCATACTACCAATACGAGCTGCTGCGCATCTCGATTGAAGACTGCTTCGCAAGCTTCCATCTTCCGGACAACCACTGGCCCAGGAAAAGGTTTACGCCGCCTTGGGGGCCTTGTGCACGATCCTTCGACATTGTGTTGGCATCCAACTCTGCACCCCAACTCCAATACCGCTCCTTTAGACCGCGTGTACGTTCAGTGACACCGGCAGCATTTCCATCCGCTCTCATTTTCTCAGTCTCTCCTTCACTTCGTCTGGCTGTGTCTGTACCATTCGAAAGGACCTTTTCTCCAACGTGGCCGGACCACTTCAGATAATATCTATTTGTTAACATTAACTCTTTTTTATATTGGTCGCCACTTCTCGCTCTGCTTCAACGCTGCGACACAAGAGGAGCTCTCGTCCACCATGACGGCCGTTCTATCACGGCGCTCCTCACCTTCGCCTCCTACAGCACCCGAATCCGCGAGACACGAATCGGCGCCTCCTAGCCATACAATGCTCCCGCCTCTGAATACAAATCCTCCGCCGAGACGTCCGAGCCCCAGTCCAGTGCGACAGTCTCCCACTCCGAGGGCACGTATGTCGACCTTTTCATCCCTTTCCGGCCCTCTCTATGACCTGTCCAGACCTGGGTCCCATGTTTTTCCTGCATTTCATTCGAGTCTGCCGTACGCCTTGGTCCGAGATTTTGCTTATCCATCAATACATCCCCTTCATTACGGCCCTCAGCCGGAAGAACTCTCTTCTGGTCAATCTACACCTATTGACGAACCGTATCGAAGGCTATCCGACCCAGCCCCGTCCTCATGGGACGATGCAAAGGGGAATTGGTCAACGGGTTCATGGGGAGACGAAAGCTATCCGGGAAGCGAACAGCTTCCAGCAACTTCTTTTCATGATGGGCCTCCATGGAGCGAAGACGAAGATCTCCATAGCCCTGTCGTTGTGAGCTCTCGGCATAGGAAACAGAAATCGTCCACAGACCACGGGGGACCTCGCGGAGAAGGTCATTTCGACGATGACGTGTATGGTTTGTATGCAGGAACACATAAAGACGGCAGTGAAACATACTACGTTCGCGAAGCAGACGAAGCTGCAGGTGGACCTGGCGGAGAATTCATCACGTATCCTCCGGAACAGTCATATGATTCGAGCTCTCATCGCATGTCAACAAAGAGAGATTCGCATTTTGCTGCCTTGCTCCCAAACCGTTCTTATTCTCACCCAGACCAGCTTGATGACGATATTTCCGAATCCGATGAGTCGCCCTTTATGTACCGTGATGACGATTCTCGATATTCGAAAGACTATCAGTTTACAATAGCTTCTCCTGACGAAGAGATGCATGGGAAGGCCGTTGCATTGTTTGACTTCACGCGGGAAAATGATAATGAGCTTCCCCTCGTTGAGGGCCAGGTGATATTGGTCTCCTATAGGCATGGGCAGGGATGGCTCGTCGCAGAAGATCCCAGATCTGGAGAGAGTGGCCTGGTTCCAGAGGAATACGTCCGTCTATTACGTGATATCGAAGGCGGGTGGAGTAGCTTAAATGGTGACTTTGATATGGAAGGGGACGCTATGAGCCCAATGGACCCTGAACCCCAGTCTACCAGCCCCCCACCCCAGAAGGAGCAGCATATTAGGGGCCATGTCGGCAATGACGGTAGTTCATATCAGCATCCTCCAACGGTGTCGACGTTTTCGACGTCCTCAAAAGATTTCAACCCTTACCCACCTCATCTCCTCGGCACCCAATCTGGGCAGACACCCCCCTTGATTGACCGAAATGGTTCCCATCATACGCCTGCGGGTTCAATCTCTGCAGAGGATTCTGGGTCGAGCCTCGATGATGCAATGAACGAAATGAACTTTTCACAGAGCCCGCCGGACGAGAGCGGCGCTGAAACTCCAACCGAAACCAAGCATTAGCTTCCATCAGTTTCGGTCTTGTGGCATGCGCATTAGGGTTGTTGCTCTGATCTTCAAGTGAAGTTGTACTGGGCCTCTTAAACTCTTTGTGGACCAGACTTCTTGAACCCAAGCGCTCTTCCCTTCTTCATGTGCAACTTTCCTAGCTAGATCAGAGTCTTCACCCTGAGAAGCGTAGAGGAGATTTCGCAATACCCCTTTTCGCCTTTTGTTACCAACTCTCTTTTTTCAGTGGAGTGCCATATCTTGGAATATTTGTTTTTTATTCGGCAATTGCTTTCTATGTACATTTATTACTGCAACCTCTCGATCAGTGCCCTTGGCCGAGACTCGAAAGCTCTCTCGTTTCACCCATACAGCGTTCAAGCATTTTACTGGCATCCGTTTGATTTTATACTCGCGCCGGGCACGTCCGTCTACGAGTTCATTTTCTCATTATTCCCCAATTTACCCGCTTTTTGCTGTTCCCCTTTTCAGTTTTCTACCCATTCTACTTGCATCTCTTGTTATTTTCTTCCGATTCAGGGCTCTTTTCCATTTCTTTTTCTTTTTCTTTTCTCCTTTTTACTATCTATTTGCCTTTACCGTTCCACTCTTCGCTCCAACCTTCACGGTTACTTTTGGTCGAGGAGGCCCATTTCCGCTCTTTCTTGTGAGTAATGGCAGCTGCTTCTCTCATCCTCATCTTCCTTCGTCATACTTGGTGTCTATTGAGTAGCCCATCTTCGGGCATGATGCTTCCCATATCAGCCTTTTGGGCCTTTCGGCCCTCTCCCCTAAACCATCCCTACTACTCCAGACAATACAATTCATTTTATATTCACCCAATACCACTCTTCTCCCGTTTTGAGCACAACAAACCCTGCTCGCATTTTTTGTTGTTTCAGTCCCCCATCCAACCTTTTGAGGCTCTTTTGCCTCCGTCTTCGTCAAAATCTAAACTTTGACGAAAGGAAGGAAGCGCTGTCCAATCGTTTGAAAAAGAGGAGAGGTTCTTCACGCCTGAAATCAACATTACATTGAATATCCGAAGAAAAGAATATGATGAGGAATTTAAATCTCACTATCGCACTCTGTATCTTCATTATGCGTGAATTGGGTCGATTTCAAAAATTTAATCATACAATGCCCCTCCCCTTGCTCCTGCTACTTCTCGCCCGTTGAACCCGATTTCGACAAGAATTGCAATTTCAGATAGCTTTTTGGAGCCTTTTATGATTGAATGGCATGCTAAAGCCAAGCTAGTCACGTTCAGCTTATGCGTATACAGTACAGCATGAGATATACTTAGTACTGGCCTGGAAGAGACCTGAGCTTTTTGGAGAAAACCTTATGGAGGCCGATCGGAGAGACATCGCCCTTTCCGGCACACCAGGTTGATGTACAGAGCAAATGCAGTGGAGTCGTAGGGATATTACATATGAAAAGATCGAATGCCAGTGGGCCACGGCATGGTATCACGGCAAAGCGAATAGCTCTTTCACGGGTCAAATTATTTTTGTTGAGGGGAAAGATATATTGTGTATGGTGATACAAATGGCATGCCTGATAGAAAGTTTTTTGTAGAGCCAAGCGCATAGAAGGAGGGCAGTAAGGGACGAGCAGGCAAAAAATGAGGACGCCATAGGGCACAAATGGGCATATAAAGATTGGTAAAATGAGATGAAGCGGATTGTTGCACTGCAATGTGTAATGCAGCGGAAGCTTTCGTGCGGGGAAGAAGAAACTGGGTATTATTTATCGGAGGCAGTCAATTGGGAAGAACACTGTCGTGCCTTTTCGCTTTTCTCATTTCACCCGAGTAGATCATCAAGGCCGCCTCCAAGCTTTTGTCCTGCGGCTGGCTGGTTGGCAGATGCTCCCGCAGGAGGAGCGCGTGGCTTTTGAGGCGATGAAACCGTTGACCCTGCTGGGCTGGCTCCCCAAATGCCCGCACTGGCCTTTTCCTTGGCCATACTGGCGAGATTCGGTCCTTGCTGTCCCGACGTGCTGGGCTTTTTGATACCGGCACTTGCACTGCTCCACAGAGAACCAAATACATCTCCCGTAGGGGCCGGTTTGCTAGCCGGCTGCGCAGAGAGAGGATTGTTGGCACTTGTTGTAGCAGAGTGCAGACTTGAGGTAGAAGACAAGCTCCTACCTAGCTGAGGTTGTTGTGATGTGTTGGCAGTAACAGAGGTGAAATAGTTTGGCTGAGCGGCTTGATATCCGGTCGGTCTTGGGGCCGTTTGCGCTTGAGATGCTGCTAGAGATGGCGGAGAAAATGCGGACGTGTTGGAGGGCGTATTAGTGTTGCTTGCGGCAGGAGAAATCGACGCGAATCCGACAAGATCGTTGATATTCGTACCCTGGGATACGGAAACTGGCTTTGGAGCCGCGAATTGGGTGGAGGCTGTGGTCGTAGAAGTTGATGCTGGTGGATGAATATTACTTAGAGACGGTTGAGGAGCAGTTTGTGATGGTGGCGCAGCAGATTGGAAATCGTCAAAGTCGTCATCATCAGCCGCTGCCGACTGCAAGGAACCAAAGGTGTCATTGATTGCGGGTTTCTTGCCATTGGCGATTGTGGATGGTTGTGCAGCGGGCTGCGATACGTCATCGTCACCGAATGAAAAGAGATCTACTTCAGGCTCCTTCTTTTTCGGCGGCTCGGCCTTGGCCGCAGCTTCCCGGCGGACTTGCGATGCCGATGGCATGTCCGCCTTGCGACGTCCGGGGGCTGCAACAGCACCCTCGTCATACTCGTTATATTCCTCAAATCGATCACCGCGGGGAGCGATATCGTCAAAGGACTCGGCGTTTCCACCAAATCCTCCACCATCACCATATACACCGCCACTGTAGCCTCCGAAGCCTGCTGCGGAGCCACTGCCGAAGCCTCCATATCGGCTACTTCCAGTGCCCATGCTGGCGCTGCTACCTTCATATCCGCCGTATTTATTCCTTGTCGATCGAGATTTCTTTCTCTCCATCCTTATGCGGTCAACATCACTCAATAACTCTGCCAGCTCCTTTGCGCGATTACGGACATTGATACCCTGGTCTTTGCCATTGGGGTCGATGTAATGGAACTGACGGAGCATTTTGAGGAGAGAAAGATGCGATCTGGCATCGTCAATCACGCGTTCTGAACCATTCTTCACAAGGAATTCAAGAAGTTGAAGAGCCTAGGAGAAGCAAATTAGCTGCATGGTCATGGGATCTGATATGCCTTGGAGGGACTCACCTTGTATATCTGCCTCCACTCCTCGACAGCTTTCTCCGTAAATCGTTTGTAAATCATTGGCATAATTTCATTCAACTGCTGGCTAGATAATGTTCAATAAGTATGCTCCAGACAGAGAAATGAGAAACATACTAATTATATGTTGCATTAGCAATCTCCTGCATCAGTGTCGACGAAGCGCCCCATGGCTCATTGTTCGTTGCCTCCCGGACCTGGCGGATCGTTAATTTACAAAGTCAAGAAAAGCACCATTGCTCTTTAGAAATGCGAACCTTGCCCTCCATTTCCGTGTAGTTCATGACCACTACATCGATCGATCAGTCAGGGGTGGTTCATCCGCGAATAGACGGTTGGCTTACCATTCTGGACCTTCCGCACACCCGCCTTGAGGTCGTACATTGTCAGGTTAGAAACCTGATCTCTAAGATTACTGAAGTCCATGATGAGCTTTCTTCGCCGTGCCAGCTGAGTTTGATAGGTAGCCAAAGCCTGGTCACCAATGCTTGACGTCTGAGGTCCTCGGTCGAGCTCACTGTTGGGCATCGGCTTCAGGAAACCCGATGAGTGGCCTCTGCGGCTGGATAACTACGTCAGACGACAAGAGCAATAGTGGCAGCTTATTCATGTGCTGTAAGCTTCCCTTCACCTATGGTATGGACGCTCTAGCTCGAATATGATTCGCATTTCCTGAAGATGAATTAAACATCAATGATCATTTTGGGATTTTTTTAATAGCAATGATTTGTCACATTAGCACAAGTTCTCAAGTAGTAAAGTTGCATTGTCAGGTGCAAACGTGGATAAAGTGTCATAACTTAATGAAGCTTCCCCAAAACCCTCCAGCGGTTTCCATGACAATTCCATGTTACTAAGGTTCATCACTCAGCTAATGGAAAAACAAAGCCCGAGTACCGATACGCCAGGCATGTGCCGGCCGAGGCGACGACAAAGTACCGGTACCTTCGCTTTGCGTGCCTTGCAGAACAGTCAATGCTCCAGTGGGTTAAAGAGCTTTTCTAGATTTCCTTCTCAGTCCCGTCTAAAGCCCCACCAACTTTCCCCAGTCTAACGCAAAATCCTCCCTTTTCCCTTGGTTCTCTCCTTTTCCTCTCAGCAAACGGAAACTATTCGGGAATTGTTATTCGTTGCTGGTGCATCTTAGTTTACTCTCAATTGAAACCATCTTTTCTATATAGAAGCCATTACCCCCGGCTACGCGGTGGCCCTTTTCTTCCCATAATCCGAGGACCCTTTTGCTATTACTGCCAGCTGCTGCTGCTTCCCTTGTGCCCCGAATTTGCCTCTTCCATCCACTGGTACAAGCTCTCTGTAGCAGTACCTGTCCGGCCATTACGCGCGGCCCAATTATTCCATCCCGTATCGCACGAGCTCTAGATCGAAAGCAGCCAAAAGGTGAGCTCAGTGGGCCCCACCCCCTTGCACATGTTGCTTTGCAGTCGAGCGGTTGGTCTGTGGAGCTTCGTTTGGTCTCGATTCTGAGATCCGGGCTGTTGATTGATGCATGCACCTTGAGAAATCTCACCCCCCAAAGTACCGGTACCTGTGCCGGAGCCTGTTCACGGACACCCAGTGTCGTACTGTACTTGGGGACCCCTCTTCTACCCTAAAACAAAGCAAAGGAGAGCGCTTCGTTTACTTACCTCGCCATTAGATCAGAATCATGCCCCTCATTCGGAACCCCACCTTCCTTTTCTCGACCTCCTCCCCGTTGTCTTTACTTCGCTCTCGTTCTTCTTTCCTTCAACAATCTTCTCTCAATTCCTACACTCGATCTTTCCACGCATCTTCACCCATCATGACTATCCAGACCTATTTCGACTGCGAGTGGGAGGGCCCCGTCCTCGACGCCAACAACAACCCTACCCGTGAGGTTAAGGGTAAGCTTCACCGACTTTTTTTTTTCCCGCTTCGAAAAGCTTTGGATTTGGCAATTGCTCTATTTAGACGTAGGCTAATGGCAAATTATAGCTCAGAGCGGCCGTATCACCTTCAACCTCTTCGACGATGTCGTCCCTAAGACCGCCGAGAACTTCCGTGCTCTCTGCACTGGTGAGAAGGGCTTTGGCTACGCTACCCCCAAGCCCTCCACCTTCCACCGTGTGATCCCCCAGTTCATGCTTCAGGGTGGTGACTTCACCAAGGGCACTGTAAGTAACCCAACTTCGCTACGCAGACTCATGGGTCCCCTTTTTTGGGATTTGATAACAGCGAGTTGGCTTTTTTGAGCTTCTGAACTAATCTCCGTTCTGGTAGGGTGTCGGTGGCCGCTCCATCTACGGCGAGCGCTTCCCTGACGAGAACTTTAAGCTCCGCCACGACCGCCCCGGTCTTCTCTCCATGGCCAACGCTGGTCCCAACACGTATGTCCAAATTTAAAATACCATGCCCTTTACTTCTTGCTGACCTATCCCCCAGCAACGGCTCTCAGTTCTTCGTCACCACCGTTGTCACCTCCTGGTTGGATGGCAAGCACGTCGTCTTCGGTGAGGTTGCTGACCAGGAGTCGCTGCGCATTGTCAAGGCCATTGAGGCTTGCGGCAGCAGCTCCGGTGCTATCCGCTACAACAAGCGCCCCACTATCGCTGCCGCTGGTCAGCTGTAAATGGATTGCGCCTGCGGAGGATGGCCTGTCTTGATGTGATGCAACTATGCCTTCAAGGCTGAGCGTCAATATCGAGACATGTTGATTTTGTGGCAGTCAATTTCGTTAGTTGTTTACTTATCCGCATCTGCAATAGATGTATGGAACGTAAAAGTTTTCAGACAGAAACTCCATCACTAATACTTAGATTCGATTGCTGCAAAATTTTTCAACTTGTGAAAGTAGCGGATGTGCATATGATATTTTCTGTCGTGCGGATTCTCATTAGTCTTCTATGGCCTCAAATCTTCCGATTTCATTTCGATTTTAGCAGTGACATCGGATACTTTTACACCATGATCCAGGGGTCGTAGAATGTGGGGTAAAGGGCCCGCGTATGTACATGCCAGATTTGTGACAGGGCCGAGTTACGTCAGCGTCACTCGATACACAGTAGATGAGACAAGGTGCTTAAGCTCATGTTGGGTTCAGTACAATATGACAGACCAATGATTCACCAGCTTGCAGCTCAAACAGACCTCCATATTTTCTTGCTTGTGGGCCGACAGAGTCACTGCTTACTTGTTTGACATTTCCTATGTGAAAGCAAGAATCTATTGAAATTAAAACGTGAGATGTTTAGTCGAGTCTAAGTTGATGATTAAAGGAGGACCACATCATGGCGTGATCACATATTTCGAATTATGCGTGTGCTGAAAACCCTCCTGTGATTAACACCATCAAGCACATATAATCATGAAGTCTGCGAGAACAAATGGATCATAGGCGGGAAAAAGCCTCCCGGTAATGAGTCCAAATTGTACGAACGAAAAAAAGTCCGAGACGCCCAGCGTCAATATCACGCAACGCTTATCTTGTATTCTGCTCCAGGTTCCATGACCAACACATCTGTATGTGCGGAGTATTCATCCTTGAGAGCTGCCTCGACGTCGGTGTGACTGTATCTTACCGTCTTCAAATTGTGGACCACTGCGCCGCGGTTTTCCTTTTCGCCATCATGTGCACTGATCCAAGCCCGCGGGTAGAGGTTCTTGGCGATATCAATCCCACCAGGCAGGCCAGCCAAGAGAGTTCCACCGAGCCACCAGGGGTTCTCAACGCGATCGAACGAATGCAGCAGCAGTGAAAGTGGGAGAGCGCCTTCCTTTGCTAGATGGGAAGAGACGTAGCGCTCTAAGAGCGGGTACGGGATACCATGAGGAGTGTAGATGATTGAAAGGCAGGGACCAGGCTTGCCATCCTTTCGACCTGTAGCTGTTGGGGCGCGATAGGTTATGCCGACAGCATTGTGGAGGCCGGTCATGTCCCATTTATCCGGAATAAAAGCTATAGCTACTTCTCCTGGGGTCCCTCGCTCCTGATGTAGAGCCGGCAAGGTAAACCGATGGAGACTCTTGTCCTTTTTCTTCTCGTCAAAGGCCTCAAGAGGGTGCACAAGTGACGGCAGAAAGTGCTTCCATCCTTTGATCTTTTTCGCCGCGGCTGGCTCAGCCAGGATATATGTCGTCTTTTTGCCCGTGGTCGGGAGCTGGACCAGCGTTTCCTCATGACAATGATCCGACTTAGCTTGCGAAATGAGAACCACGTCCGGGGCCTCAGCCAGCTCTTTCAAGGATGAAATGCATGATGGAACGAGATTCCGTGTATATTGGACCTTTGGGTGAACGTTCTCCACCGAGCCGGAAAGCCAGGGATCAATAACTATGGAGAAGCTTCCAGGCACATGGGCCGGTGCTTTCCCTTTTCCATGAGCTGAGGCTGTAGGTGCTGGCGTAGTAAATGGTTGAAAAGTAAGCAAAAATGACGCGTCGGCGTTAAGGTGCTTGATCGTCAGTGACATGTTGTCCTGTCTTGGCTTGAGATTGATTCAAGCAATAGGTTAATCGATAGGGTGTCATCTAGGAGGGGTAAAAAAAGAGCACACGACAATAAGCAGCCTAAGCTCTTGCGGTAGCTGGGAATGTTCAGATTTGAGCATGGAGCTTCAATTCTGGGGAGACGGGGTAGGCACAGAATGATAAAAGTCGGATTTCAGCAGCTCCGAGAATCCGGAACCATCTCACGCATGATCTCGGCATCCATTCCGGGAGGGTTGTCTGATTACAGTACCCCGTACGTCCGGTCGGAAAGTGTTTCCATATATATTAATGAGAACCCTTTGTTTGGGGTTCTTTGATTTGGTTGGACTTGCATGACACAAGACGTCCCGGCAATGGCGGTATGGGCAAGTTTTGGCGGTTATCGAACTTCCCCCTTCCCGTGGTGGCGCCCAACGGTGCAACAGGCAGCTTCGGTCCCTGCGAAACGTACCAAAAATTTCCCCATTCTAGACTTGCCAGCGAAAAGAATTGAAGAATGGGAAAATTAGCGGACTTTATCGTGTTATGAAGATGCAGGGTCACCCCAAGACCGGGTTGCTCCAGATTGTCCTACTAATTTCCCTTTCAATTGATAGGTCCACCCAGAACCCTCTTTCACATGCAGACGATTGGAGAGGTTTTACGTAGTACTATGTGACGACTTTTTTCTTCGTTGAGCTTTTGCAAAACAATAGAGACAATGATACATCTAGCTTGAAGCAATCGTTACGACAGGCTGCGAAATTGGTAAAAACATGACCACCCGCGGCCAGTGTATTGGATCTGTATAAATCGCATACATTGACTGTTGAGTCTGGCAAACTTGGTATTCATTTTAGTTCCTATGCGGAGGTGCCCTTTGCCGATTGTGAAGCAGTGGATGTGTCGGATTTTCAACATGGGCACATTAACCATTGTTAATTTTCCTCCTAATCCACCCATGGAAAGGTCAGCCCTCATTTTTGACATGCCGAGAAAATGTACTCTGCTTAAAGGTGTACAGACAGGCCTTTCAATGAAATATGAACGGCTAATGCAATGGTAGCATTGAAAAATCTTTCTTTCCTGTCAGAGAATTTTTCACCATGCATCCTGGCATCCTCTATCAACTAGCTATAGCTCTCGGCGTTTGTTCGGCGCACCAAGCGCAATCAGTAGTGGTACTTTCAACTTTCGTACCTTAGTAGGATGCTCCACGTTGAGGGTCTAAGACACAGGTAATATCTACCTATCAAAAGTACCGGTACTCCTGCACACCTTCAGGAGCAGCTCGCTTAATGGGAGCTCGTGAAACTATGATGTCTTTTCTCGGACCAGCAAATGCATTGGGGGAATGGCATGCGTGGCGAAAAAGTCAGCACGCCCCATTCCTCGAGGTTTTCCCCGGGTTAGTCTTAATCGGGCAACCACCTCCTTCGTTTCTCTCGCTTGGACCAATGATACGGGCGGACCGGGGGAGATGGTTGCAGCGGAGCTGGATGAGAAAAAAAAGCAAGAGAGCTGGCCGATGAGGAGAGGTAAGTTGAGTTGCGTTTTTGTGCCTTTTGCAAGTTAGCTGTTTAGCTTTGGCCCTTGTTCGGCCCTAATTCCTCTTGCTCAGCTTTTTCGCCTCTTTGCTTCAGAAGAGGTGCTGTTTGATCAGAAAAGGCTCTTTGGGATTGGCATTGATATAGAAAGAGAGTCCAACCCCTCTTATGTGGTGGGGTCGCCCTGTGCTTGCCCCTCAACACCAGCGGCCCTCAGGAACAAATCACCACACCGCATCACATTTCTGACAGGCTTTGGTACTGCACACCATTACTATCCTGTCCTGACCTTTGAATGGTCGACCTCCAATTTGAGTGTCCAAGCTCTTCTGATGAAAACCTGCCCTCTTTTTACCTCTTCATCTCCTTTGAAGTGTCTCCCATTCTAGCTTTTGTGGGACGCGAACCATTTCTAATCGTTCCTTATCGATTATCCCTGCCGCAAATCCTATCGTATTTACTTTGTTCCCTATCGTGCTCTTGCTCCCCCGCCAGCTAGCTACTCCTGCTCAACCTGGCTCTGGTCTCTCGAGTGAATTTTTCCAGCAGTCGACTAGACTACTCACCATCCGGATACCCAATCCACACCATTGCATGATAGCTGCTTGCGCAGAGGATACATGCAGGCCATGCCGCCGCGATCCTCCCTCACCAGCTCTTTCTCCGTTACGGACGCAAATAATGAAGTGGTCTGTCCGCTGAGGAATCAAGATGGCTCAAGCTGCCGAAAACGCTGCCTCGGCGTGAGTCTTTCCCGTCTCTCGTTCTAATTGATTTCTTAATTTTATTTGTGCTTGGGACTGTGCTCTTGCTCGCATGATTTGTTCTAGCCATTTTGGAGACATGAGTAATAACGTGATGTCGGATGAGTAGGAGAAGCGATATCGCTCAATGCAGGAGCATATCCGCCGTGCGCACCCAGAACATTATATTGCAAAGCTCCCTGCCACTGAGGAGAGCTTTCTTCTAATGATAAACTCGCCTCCATCCGAGCGTCCTCCACAACCGGTTGGAGCATCTATCCGCTCGTCGGGTCAGTGCTTGCTGTTTGCCCCTGCATCCCAAGCCTCCACAACTGACATTGTCGGTCATTTCATTTTAAACAGGCGCTGGTCGCTCCAAAATGGCATATGAAGGCGATATAAGCTCGCCTGCTACGCCTAGGACTTCGGATGAGATATACCCTTCGGCCCTTTTGCCGGCCGCAAGTGCTGCAGCGGCTCTGGCGCAGCTGCATACCCACCGACCGGATTCTGATTGGGAGTCAGAGACGGTGAGTCGAATCTTGAAATCTCCATATTTTCACGGGTTTCTGACAATGTCCTTCTTCAGGAAGCACAATCTGATCTGGAAGGGAATCATTCCCGACTTAAGCTATCGCCTGATTTTTCTCGTCACGAAGTTCGCATGTTCAAGGATGAGCCTTTCCATCTCTCCCACAAACCACGTGAATTACTTCCTTCTATCATCCCACGTTCACCACCGGGGCGTTCATCCACCCTTCCGCCACTTCATCGGCGAGATAAACATGCAAGGCCCCGCAAGTCCTCCATTACTTCACATGCACGAAAAGCCAAGCATGAGAGGACAAAGTCAAAGGAGCATGCGAGAAGGATGAGCTATGAAGGACGAAAAGCATATTCTGCAGAACCTCAGGGTCATGCTTTGGCGTTGGGCAAGAGATGGGAAGACCTTATTGATGCGGCAGCGTCAGCCACCGAAGCTGAAGATGAGCAGGATTCCACCCCAGTAAGTATTTTTCTTAGTTTTATTATTTTTTAAAATAGTTTCTGAGACCCGGAATTAGGTCCCGCAGTCGCCGCTGCTCATCAGTCGGGGCTCGATGCCCCCATTTTCCAATTCTCACTTTCAATCTTATGTGGCATCGCCTTTGCAACAAGCTTTGACGCCCCCTCCTGCCGATCCGTATATACAACCCTTTCCTTCTGTGGAGTCTTCCATTGACTCGACCACCCAGTCCGGCAGAAATTTTCATATGCAAGCACATGGCCTTTCCGACTCGTCGCCTACTTCTCCCTCTCAAATGGTCCAGATCTATTGCGCTGCATGCTCGCGCCCTAGCTTCCTCAAACAAAGCTACGCATGCACCGAGTGCATTTGTGGCATATGCCATGACTGTGTTGATGTCCTGCTCGTCCAACAGAGCCGCGACAAGATTAGCCGCTGCCCACGATGTGGAACTGTGGGCGGTAAATTCAAGCCGCTCCAGCTGGATATTCGATAATGGCGTTCCTATTTATTCTCTTCGGCACGTGCAATTTTTCTCATCCTAAAACCCATTTACGAGGCAACGAGATACATATACACACAACGGAATTCGGACATGGACATGGCAACCGGGAGTGAATGAGGATTTTGGGTGGAAAATATTAACGGTATAACGGTATATTGGTGTTTTGTTTAGCGATACTGGGTGTGGATGACAAATGGCGGTTTACTTCATGTTGGAAACTTTTATTATGGCGCGGTCTGGACCGGGGCGGGTGAAGATTGGCGGTAGTATATTTGGTATATCTTGTTTTATCAATTTTGGATGGTATAGAGGCGATTATATCTGTCTCTGGAAGCCTCGGCGTTCTCTGCTACCCTTTCCCCCACTTTAGGGATTCACGTCACCGTCACCTCTTTGGAGTATACTCTTTTGGATATTATGATGGCAATTTACGATACTTTATTTCTTTCAACACTTGCTCGCTGCGTATCAAGAATCACATCTCACGGGCCCCCTAGTTAAACATGCTTCAGCTGTTTGCATGACTGAAGTAGGAAAAGGAATCCGCCATTTGAATAATCAAACCAATTTTCAATTTTCTAATTTAGGATTGGATTTAATGTGAGCATAAAGTCCTTGTAAACACCCCTTTCCCTTTGCACTGCATAGTAACTTGTGCCGGCATTAACAACCCCCCCCCCCCCTGCCGGCCCGTTCTCAACGTCTGAAAGAAGAGGAGCAAACAGGGAAAAATCAAAAAAAAAAAAAAAAAACACCGGTCTGGTAATAAGTAGAATGACTAGAAAGGGCAGGAGGTATTGATAATAAACAAGGACGAAGAATAAGAAATACAAAAAACTCCCCGTTTTGATTGAATCGCCCACGATGAAATCGAATGAAGAAGAGTGTCATTTCACAACCCCCTTTTCCCCCAGTGCGCAAAGAAAAAACAAGAACTTCAAGAGCCCATATAAAAGAAGGGGCGTATCCGCGTGATAGTAAGGCAGACGAGTGACGTTGGATAAATAAGCCTGCAAGCAAAACGCAGAAAAAAGACTCTACTCTCTTTCCCTTCCCACGCTTTGTAGAACGGGGCGAGGAAGAAAATAAGAGAAACGCCAAATTGTAAGTCGAAACGTGAAGCGCCCAACGCTGCTGGCGTTGATGGCGCTGCAATGCGGATAAAGTGTAACGTAGTAAAGTAGCGAGAAGTATAAACCCAGAGGACGCCGAATAGAAGTAATCGTAGTGTTAGGGTTCTCGAAATGGCATCGTGTGGTTAATGTGATGCGGGAGAGGACACTAGAGATGGATATAAGAAACTTGTGGGTCGCGACCAAAGGATGCGCCCGAGTGAGAATAAACAATGCTCAAGTGAGAAAACTGTCACTGAATCGCCCGCACAGGAAGAATGAAAAGGGTAATATTGTAAAATCCATCGCAGAGAAAGATATAAAGGCCATGCCAAGGATACTGGCGGAGAACTAGAAGAAAGAGACTTGAGTTAGAGGAATCTTCGCATTCCGTAGGCTAGCCGGGAGATGAGAATTTAGGACCGTCGACGAAGACTGAATTGCGTAGCGGCAAGTTCTCGAGCAAGCCGCACGCTATCTTCTTCACGCTTGTCAACAAGATTAATAGTCCTTCTTAACGATGGAGAAAGCGAAGCCGAAGATGATGATCGCACAGCTGCAGATTTTACAGTTGCAGTCGGAGAAATGCTTAGCCCGTGACGAGAGTGGGATGGAGAAGCTGATGAAGGCTGGGTGCGCTTGTTGATTTTGTTAGGAGAAACGTGACTGCGTGATTTCTTAGACTTTGATGATTTGCGCGAGGATGCGATACCTGATGCCGAGGAAGGTTTGACTTTGTTAGAAGAATTAGGGCTTGCTGAAGGCGGTGAGGCTTCGTTCGGCATCTGCCTGGCGTTGTAGCTCCCTTGGAGAGTTTCAGTGGAGAACCGCTGGACGGCCTTGGGCTGGCGGGAAGAATGACGTGCTGTTACGTTGGAAGAATCGGGATCACGGCTGTTAAGAGCTGGTGGGAGTTGTCTTTGATGATCAGTTTCGGCGCTTAACAAGTTTTGATGATCGCTTTCTGCGACTGATAGGGGTGAAGAATGACGCACTGACGGTGTTGAGAGTCGGCCGTCAGAAAGCGGAGACGTGAGTGGCGATTCAACGTCCATCTCTTGATCTCGGTTCAACTCAATCTTTACCTGTTGGTCTTCCACCACGGTTGCCGGCCCTTTGGACAGTCCATTTTCAACATCAAGTTCGGCCACGATTCGCTTTTGCTCCTGATTCTGTTGCTTCTGTGCATCCTCCTTGTTAACATCGGCATGAGACATGCTGGCATCGGGCATAGGATGATCGTCATTTGCTGCAGAGGGCAAGTTCGCGGCGAGGTTCTGGATACCGTCAACTTTCGTGGCAATGGTTGGCTCAATTTGTTCTTCGGTGTCAGGAACAAACGGGTACCGCATATCCTCTGGATCATCGGTTGCAGTAGTTTGTTTACTAGGCGAGGCCGGTACAAGTTGGACGTCATCTGAGGATTCAACTGATCGACGTCGCGTTTCTGAAAAACCAGACTCGGGAATATCATCAGCAATAATCGTCGACGGAGTAGATGACCGGCTCATAACCTTGTCATGAGCATCCTTTGGCTGTATCAAACCGTCGACTTGGTCAAACTCCAAGGACTGGCCAATGTCCGAGGAGCTGACAGGGCAGGAGTATCCAAAACCTGCAGGAGCAGCCTCGCTCATCGCTGATCCAAGGGGCTGTGTTGTACCCATGGTATTAGAATCGATGGCTGGCACGGGAACCCGTCCATCTTTCTCGTCACTTGGCCAAATTATGGCGGGCTCATTTGAGATTCCAACTTCCCTCTTCACCTTCTTCGGTGCACGAGGATCCTGCTCGTCTACCTTAGCGCGGCGTTTCGCAGACGCACCAGAAGTTCGACTCATAGACGCTTCCTGAACCTTGATGGGATCTACATTGCCGTACTCGTCATGAATGCATCGCCGCTGTTTATTCAAGATTAGCCGCTGAACCCTGAATAGGCTTCTTCTGCAACTTACTTTGCTTTTACGGCAATTACTGCACGCTTTGTTTCTAATCTTCCTAGCGTCCGGTGTTTGCATAGGTGCTTGATCGCCTGATGCAACATTCGTCGCTTGAATTGCTTCGGTAGGAAGGCGGGACGAGTTCGTGACAAATGAGGGAACTTCGCCATTCTGTACACTGTAATCCGGCCCGAAATCGCTATTTAGATCCCTTGAAAAGGTGGGATAGCCGGTAACAGGCACAAAAACCGAAGGTGCACCATGGTGGCTAGTGGCTGACCCAGACAAGAGATCGTCCTTGTGCTTACAGCGGATGCGTCGTCTACGACACGCATCACACGCTACTCTACGTGGCCCCAGCACGGACGTCTTCGGTGTACTTAAAGCTTTCTTGGGACGTTTCGGCGTATGCCCGTCCATGACGCCGTTGGCTGTACTGCTTGTAGAGGCCTTGCGCTTTCGATCTTCGCCCCAGACGGGCTCCACCTTGGTCGGACTACCATCGGCTCTCTTCAAAGCAGCGGCTTCAGCCTGGGATTGTTGTCTTACTGATTGGCGCTCAGGTGCAGCTCGGTAGGCTTCCATTGCCGCTTGCCGTTCGAGCTTTTTGATGGCAGCTGCGCTAAGCTTCTTTCCCTGTGACTTTGGAAGAGCTTCCGCGGGAACAACATCGGGATACGCCCAGTGGGGGATATGCTCATTGCCACGTTTCCAGGCAGACCACATTGCGAAATTTTTCACAATCTGAAGGGGCTCACCATGCCCTTTTGGTATCGAGCGGGTGACTGCATTCCTAGTATCGACAGTAATGCCATCGGTAATGTTGCCCATCGAAATAAGAGCAGTCCTAAGTAAATAGCGCGCGAGGTCCGGAAGTCCTTCGAGCTCGTACTGCGAATAGTATCGACTATGATAATTTTCTGCTCCTGGAGTTGAATTATCTCCCCACTTGTTGAAATCGTAGTAAGTAGGCGTTTCCCGAGAAAACTTCCGTCCGCTATAGAAGTCATTGATAACACTCTCGGGGAGCGGATCATCTTCAAGATACTTGATTGCGGTGTACCAGAGAACTTTCTGAAAGTGCGGATAGCGGAACTTGCGAGCGACCTTGGTGGCCTTTTCAACTTCTGCAATACGGATTTGCATACCGTAATTCAGTCTTGTGAGAAAATTTCCACCAATGACCAAGCTGTTCTCCGGTGTCCAGACCGCGTGGATCCAACCAGACGGGATAAGCATTGTGTCGCCTTCTGACAAGTCCACTCGATAGCATTCCTTTGTCTGGTCTGGCAAAAATGTCCAGTTCTGAGCAGGAGACATACACCACTCCTCGTACTTCTTCAGGTTTTTCTGCTTTGGCGATATGAAAAAGAACGTCTTCTTGCCTTTGAGAACGTGATAGAAGACGGAAGATCCTCCGAAATCAATATGAAAATCTGTGAAGCAGTCCGCAACAGACATTAGGCAGTAAAATTGGACCTTGGGGAAGTCACCCTTGGCCTTGCCTTCTGCGGGCCAGACTGAATCTTGAAGATCCAGATCCCGTACGACCTTTGGGCGCCTGATGAGCCTCCCCAACTTACTTGATGAGACTTCCAGGCTAATCACGTTCCGGATTACCTTATCTCCCTTGCTCTCGTAGTAATCGGCCCATCGTCGCATATTCCAGTTCTTTCCCTCTCCTTCCTGAGACTTCACGTCGATAACTTCAACCTTCTCTTCAGGACCGTAGAGCTCGGCAACGTCCTGTACCGACAGATTTTGTGGGATCACCATATCAAGAGCATCTTGACCTACGTCAGGGACTTCGTCGTACAGAATATCCGAAGATCCATCATCCCCATTTTCAATTGCTGGCTCTTGAGGTTGCTCAGGGTAGCGCTTCACGTCTTCGGCTGAGGCCCAAACTTGAGGTCGGGGATTCAAATGTGCGGGTATTACCACAGGCTCCTTCATCCCATTTCCTTTCTCGAAGAAATCGGCTGTGACAAGCTCTGGCGGCATCCTTAGGAAATTATCAGGTAAAAACTTGATTGTACCCTCCTTGATGGGCTTGATGTAGTGGTGCTCCGGGCTCTCATCTGTCACCCTTATGATTCCTTCATTGAGCTCTGCGTAGTCAATCGCAGTGTGCGCCCTAGAAGACTTTCGCACAACTTGATAAAATTAGCAACAACGCAGAAACGTTGAGTTACGAGTTCGTCCTTACAAGTGGTTGGACCGCAAGTGGGCCTACATTCCCGACAGTTGAACTTATCGACGCTGCGGACTTCCCTTTCATTCTTGAATCCGGCACAGGCAAAATGGAACCATCGTTTACACCCATCACAACTGATCCAAGAAGTTGCATCATTTGTGTCCCCGTCAAGAGTGTTTCGGGAGAAATTGCACCCTGCGCAGACGGCTCCTTGTCCCGCCAAGGTTTCCGCTTCGTGCGAGAGGTGAGTGTTGTTCTGGTCATCTCTCAGCACATCGTCCATACCATTAGCTGGTGAAGATGCTGCTAGGAGCAGGGCATGACGTTCTTCAATTTTCATCTGCGAAGGCACAGGAATAGAATATTGTATTGCGTTTGAACCTTGACTCTCCATCTTCGGTTTCGTTGGCGAAGGTGTCACTTCGTCGGCGTTCTGTTGAGTGTACACAGTGGTTGAACTAAATTCTCCCATTTCTGGATGTTGAGAAACGTGTTTTGACACCAACCGCTCGATGGTAGGGGATGCTGAGGGATTCATTCGCCAATGCTTCGTGCTTGATGAATTGTGGTTTCGATTTTCGATTGCCTCTGCAGATGGACGGCCGTTGACCATGGTTGAGTCAATTGCACTCATTGAAGATTTTTGTTCAGATGAAACCCTATTTCCAGCGTTGTCTTTGTTGTAGCCCAAGGGCTTGCGGGCCTGAGAAATCGGTGGCTGGCTCAGTGAATCACTGGATTCACCGAGTCCCCCAGACGGATTACCCCATTGGTGTCGAGAAATTGGCGCGCTCCTTTCTTGAACTGGTGAGAAGCTGACACCCCTTGCCAAATTAAGCAGCAACTCAGCATCAGTATTCATCGCCTCGTATCGCGAATTTTTTGCCGCCAAATCGCGCTCAGTACGGTCATCTAGGGCCGAATCGACTGAATGGTGATGCTGATGAAGGGAGCCAGATGATGGTGTGAACGGACTCATCATCGGTCGCCGTAAATTATCAAACGTCTTTTGTGGAGAAATCGCTTCTGATCGCGCACGTTTCGAAGATCTTGCTTTACCCTCATATGTTCCGCCGGGGCCTTGCAAGGGATACCCATACTGCCTCTCGACACTCTGTCTGAAGCTGTCGCGCGAGAACAGGCTCGGCGCAGGTGACATGGATGGCGCGGGAAATTGTGATGCAAAGGTCGGGCTTGTAGCCAGAGCAATGGTTGCGAGCGCGTCGATTGTCGATGCGGAATCCTTCCTCTCCCTAGGACCTTCAAAGACTGTCCGCGACCCGTCCTCCTCAGTCGGCAAATCTGGCGAACCATCTTCTGATTCAGTCTCGTCACCATTGTTCGCATTCCATGTTGAAGTGTATCTCGCATCCGGTCTCAATCTATTCTGCGCTCCAAGCTTGGTGCTAACCTCAAGAAAAGACGCTTCGTCAAGGAGGCCTCGCGGGAAGGCGGGGGAAATGGGTTCGACAGCGGATAGCGGAGGAGAGGGAGTCGCATATCGGTGCGGAGGCCCCGGAATATCGATTCTAAACGAATTGAAACTCATTGCGCGAGCGACGGAAGGGCAATCAAGTCCTGCGTAGACAGGTTGCGGAGCTCGGAAGCGTTGTTTGTTGTAGCGCGTTTACTTCACCACAGCTCGCCCGCGGAAAAGAATGATGTTGAAGTAACTCTGAGAGTCATACTAGACAAGACTTTGACCTCTGAATCGCAGCAGAGCTGTATGAGAGTGATAGGTTCAAGTCGCGTTGTTGTGGGGTGGAAGGAGATCCCAGAGAGGACTGGGGATGGAGGGGGGGTGTTTCTGTCGCAGAGTCGGCAGCAGCGGCGGGCGGCGGAGGAGGAGGCGGCGATGGAGGAAGGTGGGATCCCTCTTCTCGTTCAAAGAGTCAACAGGAACATGTTTGTGGGAAAACAGTACCTCTCGCTACTGAAATTTCTTACAATGAGGGCTCACTGGACATGGTCGCTCGGAGGTACCCAGTAGTACCTCTTCCACTATCATTCCAGTCACAAGAAAGGAAGCAGCGACTCGGGACATCATCATGGCCTCTACACCCAATGCATCCTTCCTCACAATAATGTTTCCCTTTTTGGTGCTCTATATACATGTCGTTTCGTAGAAATCATAGATGAATGTGATGAAGTTATGCCAATGATGTGCAATCGCTCATGCCTAATTAAGGTACCTGCTGTCGGTATTGATCTCATCTCCCTTGGGCCGTGCTACGGCGTAATTGAGAGTAACAGAGAGGGCTTCCACACCGGCAGTATACTAAATCACATTTGGTACGAGGGAGTAATAGGTCTGGATATTCAAATAAAAGAGCAATAACCTCATATTTTCAATTATATTTTTTGCGCTCAATTGGTTGCATAGAGAATACATGACGTTAATTCATTGTTGACTGTGTCGCTCCCGGTCTTTGTTTCTCGGTCTCGGGTCTCCGCCTTCGCTCTCGGCGAGGATCAGCCTTCCTCCGTATGATGACTAAGCCGATCAACGCTGGGCGTCTGATCGCCATCGAAGCTCTGGGTCCGTGGAATCTCGACATTATTTCTCCCCCGCTATATCAACAACATCCCGGTTCTATCAACCATTCTCATTTGCGCGAATCAGCCAAGAGCTGTCTTGCTATCAATCAAGAGAGATATGAGTCGCGGCGGGAAATTGGCGCCTGAAGTCAATCGGTACGTCGGGAATCCAAGTCATCCCAGGTCACTTGATCACTCATCCCCGTCGACCCCATGTCGTCTCCACATCCGCTTTCATATTCGTTCTACTTCAATTCATGAGGGAGTCGATACTGACAAGATATGTCTCTTCATAGCGCTTTGTTTGTCAAGAATCTAAGGTTTGTCCGTCCTGTTGACCAACCCGATTGCGTGGACGTGGCAAGGAGCCATCACCGTCATCGGAAATCATCTCGCCTTTATCCTGGTGCTAATAGCCTCACTTCAGCTACAACGTAACTCCCGAGGAGCTCTTCGACCTCTTTGGCAAGTTTGGACCTGTGCGGTACGTCGTACACCTATTGTCACTCAGTGACGCCCATCAAAAGGGTGCTCACAAACTCATTTGGACATGTGCTGATTGAAGGGTTAGTCAAATACGTTCGGGTATCGCGAACAACACAAAGGGCACTGCATTTGTTGTATATGAGGACGTATTAGATGCAAAGCAAGCCTGTGATAAGTTGAACGGCTTCAACTTTCAAAATCGTTATCTAGTCGGTATGTCATTCGATACCCCTGCATACCTGTTACTGCAACCGCCAAGACGCGCAATCAATTTTTGCACTGTCTCTACTCCATTTACTGACACGTATTTTTTATTAGTATTATATCACCAGCCCGAGAAGATGATGAAGTCAAGTAGAGATTTGGCCGAGCGCCGAGAAGAATTAGAAAAGCTCAAACAGCAACACGGTATAGAATAACATTTCTGCAGCCCACAGCGTCTATCTGTGGGTCGAGAGTTATTTGGGCGCGTGGAAAATGAGAGGCCACGGAACGTGGGGCAGGCCATCTCTCATCCTTGCTTTCTATGGTTGTTCGGCGTTCAGGGCGGATTATTATATTGGCGGCCGATTCTGGGACGGCTCGCCCTTGGGCTGAGGAGAGAGGACTCTGGGTTGAAGTCCTCTCTTTTTTCTATGTGCTTTGGGTTCATTGCCTCGATTTAGCTTATTCGGGCGGGTATATCAAATATGAACAAGCAGGTGGCTTTTCGCTCACGATGGCTGCCATAGCGAGCAATATAACTTGACATTGTTTCTACTCCACTCAATCATGATCCAAGCGTATATATGCAAACATGAAGTTTAGTATGCTCCAGGAGGAGAAGAGTCGTGCCTATAGTCTACTTCTGCTTTTGGAGGCCGAAAGACGTAATTACCGTATATTACCGTATTGCAGGATAAGATTAGACAACCATGGGAATATCGGATTAATTTTCCAGGCTGGAAGGGCTGTGGCGTGGGAAAAACGGGTCGCTAGCCGGATTGGGAAAGAGTATGGGCGTCATGCTCTCGCCTCCGCACCCGTCCAGTTAAACCACCAAAACTCCCCTCTGACACCAGCTCACCGCCAACTGTTTCAGCTGCATCCAACTGCACTCGATCTGCCCTCATGATCGGATTAATGCGTATCTAACCGGCTATTTGTCCAAATCCGAATGAATATCTAGCAAGACTCATTATCTTTTCGATATCCTCGTATTTCTTATTACATCTCTGTTTTGTTTCTCGACATCAGCATTGAATCCACCTCCGCCAGGCGCCCGACATTAAACCTTGAGCCATCTATCATAGATATCACACTTCCTCGTCCATAATTTCCACGATCTCTTGCACCCTTGCTCGAACCCTCCCGATGCTCTACCGCTAGACGGCGCCTCCAGAACTCAGCTGTTTGCTTATCCCATTCATCAACTACTTTTGCACCATTGCGTCTTCGACCATCTTGCCGATGTACCCACCACCTCGCCCTCCCACTGTCTATGATCATGCGCTACCATCTGATGTTACTGCAACCCCACTTGCTACAGCTATAGCTGCGTTACTCTCCACTACCATAAGCGGCGAAAATTTCGTCCCAGCTGCGACAATAACAGCTGTAGCTGCAAGCACTGCGGCTGTTATGCAGGGACCAGATGACGGACCAAAAGATGGCGGCGATAATGGAGAGTGCAAGCTGCTTGGACCTTTTGCGCTGCTCGTCCAGGCAGCTCTTGGAGCCTTTGCACTACTTGCTCTCGTGTGGAAGCGGTATCGCGAACGGCCGCAACGGCCACTGAAAGTCTGGTGGTTCGATGTGTCTAAACAAGTTGTCGGCTCTGCGCTGCTGCATCTGGCCAACTTGCTCATGTCCATGCTCTCTGCTGGGCAGTTTCAAGTAACCGCTGAGTCCGGCATACAAGTCTCCAACAAAAAGTACACGCCCAATCCGTGCTCATTCTACCTGCTCAATATCGCAGTCGATGTAAGTCTTTCCGGTCTCTTCCCTGATAGGAGACTCCCGTACAGCTTCGTTTAAGGCGTCCCACTGACATTGCTTGCTGCTCCAGACAACAATTGGCATTCCAATCCTTGTTATATTCCTTCGCGTTTTGACCCATGCATTCTCTGGAACTCCACTTGGGAATCCCCCAGAGTCGATCAAGTCTGGCAACTATGATACTCCACCTCGCGCCGGATGGTGGGTCAAGCAATGTTTTATCTACTTCTGCGGACTCCTTGGAATGAAGATATGCGTCTTCTTTCTCTTCGAGCTGCTTCCCTGGCTTGGGCGCGTCGGCGACTGGGCGCTGAGATGGACAGAAGGAAACGAAAGAGTGCAAGTCTTTTTCGTGATGTTGCTCTTCCCTGTTATAATGAACGCGCTGCAGTACTACATTATCGATAGCTTCATCAAGGGCCAGGTCACGGAGGAACATCCACACCGACCGCTCCATAACCAGGATAGCGATGAAGAAGATCACGATGACAATGACAGTGATCAAGGTGCATCGGATGAGGAAACCCGTGGCCGGCGTCGTGATTCTCGAGGAGCTTCAACTGCTGCGGTTTCTTCCAGCTTCGCCACTGATGCCGAAACAACTAAGCGTTCCGTCAGCACCACGACCAGAGAGATCGGCTCGACAAGAAACAGCTCCAAACGTGGCGCCAGTTCTCTGTCAAAGGCCCGATCCAGCTCCAGACGGCATCCACAAGTGCTCGAAGAGTACAACCCTGATACGGACGGGGATGAACAATCGCAAAGCCGAGAGGACGCGCTGCGGGCGCCGCGAGCCAAAGAGCTCAAGCCCCTGGAATAACCATTTTGTATCGGCGATTTGTTCCACTGTCACATTTCTTTGCTTTTTCATTATGCAGATTTCAAATGTATGATATACTTGGCGTGGCATTGCGTTTGATCAGCGTCTTATTATCTGATTCCCTTTTCCTCCTCCCAATCTAGCGTGTTCTTCTTGAAGTTCCTTTGATTATTCCTCTGCTACTCAGAGTTAGTAGCAATATGAGGTCGCAGCGCCCGAGTCTTGTTTCTTTTTCTGTCTTGTTGGCATTGCATGGCGTTGAGGAGCGTGTAACCATGTTGTGCAATGTAACATACAATTTACCTCTGTCGCCTGTATGCACATTCTGTTTATTCTGCTTTACGATTCCGTTCAAAGAGGTTTTGCTGTATGTATTTTGTGAAGGCGCCCGTATGCTTGAAGGTGGAAGCTTGCAGGCTCTTTCTTGTGTTGCTTTTGCTGATCAATACCTCGTTCTCAATACCTCGTTCTCAATACCTCAATTATCTTTTGTATATCCTTGGCAACGCACTTTACTCATATGCACAGCTTTAGCTTTGATTTTGATGTATTCACATACTATCTTCATACATATTTTTACTTATTCCACACATTCTGCATTGAATATCATCTTTGCACACACTGCAGTTCTCCCAATTTGCTCTGATCCAAGATGGTGCATCATACTCCCTGTATAAACCCTGACCATGGCTTTTCTCTGTTGACATACCGTTCCACAGCACCTTGAAATTTATTGTGCAAAAGAATTTCAGACAACAACTAAATATAACATTGATATGGCATTACAACACCGTGCAAGCTCTTAAATCGTACACTATTCATTCGTAATATTCAGGGATGATTACCTATGTAATTGAGGAAAAGCGGGACGAGGAGAGGTAGGATGGCGGTAAGATGAAATCGAAAATGGAAAATAGGAAAAGAGATAAATATGAAAGAGGGAGAAAAAAGCAAAAACGTATAAAGGTACACGCAGTCTCCACAAAGTGAGATAGACAACCCCCTCGAGTATGCCATAAGCTCGAGCCGCTTGCTTATTCTTTGATTCTAATTTGAAATGAAAGTCCCATTCCCACTTTCCGTGATTAAACCAACTCCGAAGTAACGTTTGAGAATTCGCCCTTTTCTAACTTGGTCTTCCAGAAGATGGGGTTGGTGTCCTGCAAAAAGAGCAGAAAGCATTAGTATGGTTTCGATCGAGTACGTAACCGCGTTTAGTTCTTTTCACGCGCGGATAAAAGAAAGTAGAGACAGCGAGAGGAAAGAAGGGAAGGAACAGAATTAAAAAAAATTCATGACAAGGGAAATGCATACATTAAAGCCATGCTTGACCCAACCGTCTTCTTTGACGTGGTACAAGTTAATGTATCCTCCGGAGTACGCGTCTCTGTGCGTAGCCGCGAGAATACTTCTCCGGCCAAGCTCAAGCGCATCCTCTTCACTCAAATCGTATTTGTATTCGGCATCCAGAACACCATAGGCAAACGTCTGACCGGATCCGACACAGAATAAGTTGCCGGCCAATCTGGTACCGTCGGAGTCAATGTAGTAGAGCGCAGGACCTTCCTGAGGAGTGACACCTGCGCACATGGTTCCCTAGTATCATTTCAAAGCACACGGTTAGTCTCACACATTCGGGGTCTTGCGGGATTTCTCATTTGTAGCGGTTTAAACGTAACGACTTGATGTAATGGAGGCAAAATTGATAAAGAGAAGAGAAGCTTCATGGACGTAGTGTTGTCGTTGCTTTGCAGGTATATCAGGAGGCCGTCAGGTAAACGTACCATACTCAAACCATAGCCCTTATAAGAGTAGACCAGGTTGGCGAGAATCTTTGAAGCAGCTGCGACGGTGATACGGCGCTTGTGTCGAAGCTCGTGCAATCGACACTGCATTCCTAGGTATGCAAGCCAGTACTGGCAGTCCTATATTCCACAGACAGACCTTTGTCAGCCGGTATTCAAAGTTTCCGAGCGCTATAAGGATCATCCTTCCATGAAGTGGCCCATTTCAACCCAGCGTGATGAAACAAATGCCGGTTCCAACACAGTGCCGCCGCAGAACAGGGATGAGAATCGTCGAAAGAAAACGTACCGCTGCACCTCCGGCCATAGTACCCAGCAGGCAGTTGTTAATCTCAATAACCTTCTTCACTGTCTGACTGGCAATCCAGTCACCTGCTGTAGCTCTCGAGTCTGTTGCAACGATAATTCCTCCTTGGAATCTGAATGCCAGCGTTGTCGTACCGTGGGCAAGCTTGATCGGGCAGCTTGGGTTCGCATGGTCATCGGTCTGAGCTCGGAGCCAGGCGTGCGGCTAGATGATTTTAGAAGGAGAAGACGTCAGTCGATGACTAAATGAAGATTCACATAGCTTCATCGGAGCCAGAAGCTTATTTTTGCATCGACTCTGACAATCCAAACACCTTACCTGTGCTACCGGAGGCAAAGCGAACTTCAGCGAGATGTCGCCAGGCATTGTCTGCGAAAGCTCCTGCTGCTCCTCTTGCGAGTATCCTTCATTGTGGAAAGCAGGTCGAGAGTATTGCGCTACTAACGAGTCCATGATGCCAATCCCGTAACGATCAAAAGTTTATCAATGGAATGGTGACGAAACGGAGACGACGAAGTTGAGGCGATACAAGCTGTGGTTCGGAGATGCGCCCAAGGTCGACTTGCCTCGCCGCGTCACTGACGAGCTGCCTGCTAGAGAGCATGGCTGCACGTGATATGGATCCGCAAGCTCCTAAAACATCAATATCGACACAAACAATTTATTTGCTTCAAATTTGCCGAATATCCAACGAGAATTTTGGTCACAATTCTTTTACAATTGTTAAATCAATATATTATGAATGTAATAGGTCATTGGTCGGATACGTAAAATCATGTCGAAAGTACTCAACAACGCCGAGCCAGGTTGGGCGAATTCACATCACACATGATCTCATGCCAGAAACAAAGCTGCAACAAAGCTCTTAACACATGCATGCATGCCAAAGCATTAGTCACAACACATCAGATTTAAGCAACAGTTGCTGGTGCCTCCTCTTGTGGACCAGTGTACAGGCCGGGGTCCACGGCGGTGCTGCCGCTGGCTTCCCTGCGACTTGGTGAACCACTTCCGCTTCCCTTCCTGTACGCTGGGTGAATTTCGTCCTCGGCAACAGGTGCAGTTTCAGAGATGCCCTGTGCCTGCAACGGGCTTCCACTTCGAGGGGGAGAGCCCGCGCCAGGGACCGGTCCGACGGAACTGTTGGCCGCGGAGCCAGCTACTACAGGCATCAGGTTCTGTTCAAGTAAGCCTGAAGCCGTTGGAACTGGCTCTACAGTCGGATGCCAATCGCGCAGGTCCTCCTCCGCATCGCTGAGGACCTGACGCGCCTCATGGCCATACTCAAATGCCGGACGGCTATCGCCGGGAACAATTGGAGTGTCATCTAAGAGATTGAGTAGGCGCCGACCATGGCGAGCAAGCATGATTTGCTTTTCAGCACGCTCAATTGTAGCAGCGAAATGGATGTCATAGGCTTCCTTCAATTTCTGACGTGTCTAGGCCAGCTAGTTAACACATGCTCTCTACGGTGATTTGAGCTGTAAATTACTCACCACGTTGGTTAATTGAGCCTCAGCAACAAGGTTCTGGGCTTCCGCTCTGACTAGCTCCTGCTCAAGCTGAACGAGCTTCGTGCTTTGCGGCTCCTTATTCTTCAACTTCTGGATCTCGTCGGCGACCTTTGTCTTGTGGTCCCTGCTTGGTTGCACTGAACTTTCGGTATTTCTGATCTGCTTCAGAACCGCTCGATAGTCCTCAAGATTTTGTGCAAATACATCTTCCTGCTCTCCAATCTCTGCGAGGACTACACCGAGCTTGTCGGCAATTTCAGAGACAGAATCGTCTCCAGTAGATTCGCCCCACTCAGAAAGTTGAGTGCCAATAGCAACACGTTCACGACTAGCAGCCTCATACGCATTGATAACGTGGTTCTCAGTCTTAATCATTTTGAAAAGCTTTCGACTCAGTTCAGGCTGCTGCATGCCTCGCAGAGTAGCCATAGTGAAACGGTGCTTGGGAGCACTTTTCTCGGCGTGCCCAGCGCCGCTTCCATCGCCCTTTTTAGATCTGATCGAAAGTGATCGGTTCCTTTCACGAGTAGGCAAAATGCTTAGCGATCTTGAACGAGGAAGAGGTGACGGTTTGCGAGGGGAATAAGGCGGTGGGAGAATTGCCATGTTGAAGATTTCAACTGGTACAACTGCACGAGATTACGGACAAGGGAAAATATTCAAAAACAAATTGAGAAGGCAACAAGTCCCAGCGTCTGGAAACTGTCCGGCAGTAATAAATGGAAGGGTGATGTAGAATCGAAATCAGGAGCAGCGTAAAACAAGTGAAGACCAGCTTACATTGTGAAAGAGGTGCAAGCAACTCTGACTTTTTATAGTGAAAGAGAAGTCCTCAGCGAGCTTTTGAATGTTTCTATGGTGCAAATTGTCAGAAATAATTCTGAAACGTTCCAGAGCGCACTGTACCTGTTTGCTGCAAGATTTGTAACAGTTCGCATTCACAGGCGATACGCCGGACTCAAACAGCACTAGCCTTGACCTTGACACCTCAGGAAAGAAGTCCTGATAATACTCTAGACAGAGACTGATTGTTTGATCGAGTTCTGCCAAGAGCTGGTCGGAGAATAATATGAAGCAGTTGCAACTAGGCGTCTAAGTGGTCCTGCACGCGCCTTGGAATACCCGGGGCGTTATATGATGTCACTGGGCCGGCACGTCGGGTCGTTTATTACTCCAGCCATGGAAAGTGCGACAGAGCCAGGCTAAAAATAAAGAAACTCCTCCAATATTCTAAAACACCTCGTAATTCGAATTTGGTCTTGAATCCTCCTTGAATCTAAAATTGAACGTCAAATGCTGTAAAGAATACATACGAAAACAAATCCTTAGACATTAAATTTTATTAGAAATACGCCGGTTTGTGAGAAACGCCATGCCACCAAGTTAAGTACTTTTTCTTCCCACGTATTCAATTTCGGGTGAATCGAACAGAGATTAATTTTCAAAAACACGAAAAAATTAGGCCTCGAATATTTCACAATTAAAAATATGGATTTTAATCGTATTTCATGATAGAGGGCCTTCAAAGATTTCTAGTGAAGGATTTAACTCATTCCTTTTCGTGGTATGATTAATCGTGTAACCTAAACATGCGCCCAGAAAGAGCAAGACAAGATGCTCGCCGATCGCCGAGAATATAGGAAACAATTTTGCAAAGGCTGAAAACAAAAATGGTAAGGAAAAAGATATCAGAATGGCCACTGTCACGTGCTTGGGGAGAATCTAAAGCATTGCTTCGTCCTCGTTGTGAGGCTCTGTTCCATGAAAAGCGTCACCAAAGGCCGAATTATCTAAGCCCAGGCTAAGATCATGACTCTGATTTTCGTCGTAGTGGGCAAGAGCTTCGCCAGCAGTGTCTAAGTTACTGAAATCACCAAAGTCATTGGTGTCAAGCATGTCGTCTGCGTGCGTAGGGGCTGTCCCTGGAATCGCGGAGTCGCCGGACGCTGCCCCTGTGGTGTCATCGGCTGGTGCTGCATCTGAAGGTTGAGCGTCCAGCTGTTGTTCAGGTTTATTTGCAGTTGCCGGTTCGGCATTCGAAGCACTTGCCGCATCTTTATTGACCATCACCCAGTCACTCGATTCTTCCCCAGCCTTGGGAGTGACCTCATGGGCGGTGCCTGACATTTCCACGTCTGGCTTGGCTTCCGGAATCGCTTCCGCAATTGGCGCCTTCTCAGCTGGGGTAGCCTCCTTTTGAGCGGGCGGAGCAACCCCAGAGGTGGTCTCGGTCGTAGCAGGACCAGAAGTCTCCACTACGGGTTGAGTGTTTGCAGCATCGTTTCGAGGGGAAGCATGAGCATCTTGTGAGGCTGAGGTCGTGGAAGGCAGCTCGTCCATACCTGTCATTGTGGAGTCACCCGCCTGCATCTCCGCTTCTCTTGAGTTTCCGTTAACAGAAGAATCTTGCGTCATCTCATGATCGCCATCATTTCCTGTGATGTACTTTTCCTCGAGTCCACCGGCTTGCACACAGTTGATGTCTTGAAAAACACCAATATGCTTGCCAAGGTCATCCTGGACCTCTTTGATGACATCCTCGGCATTCTCTCTGGGTTTACGATTGGCACGAGGGCTCGTGTGACCCTCAGAATCTTTCACAGCATCCAATCCAGCATCCGGTATCCATATTTCGGAGTCTGCCAGAGTTGGATCTGTAATAGCAATCCTCACGCGTTTTTCTGCCTCTGAAATCTTCGCTCCTCGGCGCATCTTCTCCATCCTTCTGGCATGAACCTTCTTCATTTTTTCCATCTCTGCATTCAATTGCTGCATTCTCTCGGTGGCACGCTGCGTGAACAATTCGGCTGTTCCAGAGTCAATTTTATTCTTGTCGTCGGAACTCGCGCCTCTGGAGTCGCTTGATGCAGGCTCAAAAGCGCCTTTGGTGAGACCCTCGAGCTCGCCCTTCAAGCCCAGACCGAGATCTACAGGCACAATCTGCTGCATGGAATACGGCGACGAAAATATCTCTTCCATCCATTCATGATGCTGTGTATATCTCATGATGCTGAGCTCACGAGGCGTTAGGTGGTCGAATATGTCACCGCGAGAGTTATCCTCCTCATCTTCGATGGTAGATTCATGAATGATGGCTTGCGAGACGGAAGGCCCCCCAGCGGATCCAATCGCATGGGTTGGCGGAGTATGTCTTGGTCGCTTTGCCGCAGGGGATGCACCAACTCCGGGTTGAGATGCTCCTTGTGCAGGAGGCGGATAGTAAGGCTGTTGATTGCGACCAAGTGGCACGGAGCCCGAACCGTACACTGGCGCTTGAGGGAATCCACCAGGTGCTTGACCAGCGGGTATGTTTATGCTTGGCCAGCTGCCGCGATCATGGAGCATAAACTCCTTGCGCATAAGCTGCCCCTGGCTTTGCAAAGCGCGGCGCTGAGCAAAGAGAGTCTGGATTTGCGGAATGACGGGGATTCGATTGACCGGAATTCGGTTCTGAGGCTCAGCTTGAGAATAATGGACAATCCACAGCGAAGGATCGGCTGGTGAATTGGTGGAATTTTTGGAAAGAGATATGCGATAGCGCTTCCTGGAATGCGTGGCCACTGCTTCACTGCCGGGGCGGTAGCCGGTCCTATGATAATACATTTCGACAGTCTGTCCAATCGCATTGTTAGCCTTCGTATTTGACATGCTTGGGCTTTGCTTCTTACATATCCCCGGACGTCAGAGGTAAAAGCTTGCTCCGCATCTGCCCATACATAGCCATCACTGGCAAAATGAGTACCAAGCTTAAAGGGTTGCCAGACAAGCAGCACAGAGCCGTCGGAGGGGCCGTCCAGGAAAGTCCAATTCATCGGCGCAACATCTTTGACGACCTTCGGAGCCTGAAGTAGATAATCTACTACAGTCTCAACACTGAGAGAGGCAAGTATTGGGTACCGATACGAAGAGACCAGATGCACATGTGGCAGCTGCAGAGCTCGTGGTTAGTTGCTAACGGCTGAGACGCGGAAAGGACACTTCATTTACCAGATGCTGCGGCACTCCGTCACTCGGATCATTCATGATTCCGAAACCCTCAATGAATATGGTCAGAAATAGGAAGACGCTCCACAATGCTGCCGCTTGAATCTCACGGCCTAGCAACTGGTTATCATCTAACATGAGGCGCGATGCGAACGCGATTTCAGCCCCCAGGCGCCTTCGCTAATTTTACCGAATTAACCAGATACAGTGCAAGCGCACTCGTGAGATGTAGAGCCATCGCTGCACGCAAAACGGTGTATACACATACGAAGTGCAAGGACAATAAATCCCCGCCATGACACAATGACACATCGAACTGTACAGCCCAAAATGTAGGGCAATGTAATATCAAGGGTCCGTAACTTAATAGCCAACACAGTGCAGCTGAAAATATACTGATACCCTTCAGCCTTCCCTGCTGTAGTTATTGTCGGCTTCCCATTCCTCCGACTTCACTTAAGGAGTTTAGTGGGATGGCGATAACTGTCCATTCCGCACTTTAACTCCTCTTATCTCCATGACGGACTATTATTCCATCCGTCTGAGAGTCCTATTATTTTGAGCCTCGTCCTGAGTAACCGGTGATATGATTGTAGCCTAACAGTCTAATGTACCTTTTTTCCACAATTTCAGGTTTTTCTGTGAATTTTGTCCACGGTCCTCAAAATATATAATACTCGTCCCGTCACCCACCACTACCTAGTTTGTGCCGATCTCTGCAGCAAGCTGACAAGAGCCGCGGCAAATACAAAACCCCGAAGACTACCGCTATTTTCGAGATATTATCATCGACTGTCCATCGGGAGAAGAAAAGAAAAAAGAAGGAAAATGTCCTGTCCTGACTGCTTCCGTGGTTCTGTTCATGAAGGTACACCCAAAGGGCAGGTCACAAAAGTCCATGGACTTGATGCATACGTTGCCGAGCCTACTTCAGGCGCACCTGTCAAGGGCATCATCGTAATCCTTCCTGATGCATTTGGTTGGGAGTTTGTCAATTTGAGGCTCTTGGCAGATGGGTATGCCGAGACTGGAGGTTACAAAGTGTATCTACCTGAATTCATGGATGGTGAGTTCGCCTCTCGATTGTCAAAAGAGCATTGGCGTCACATCTCAAAGCACTAGCTTTAACCCATTTATACACGAATATGGAGGTTATATATATTTTTTAAAAAAAAAGGCAGAAATAGGCTAACATTGTTGATATAAGGGTATGCTGCTCCTATTTCGGCGGTGGACGTGATGCGCAAAGCATTCAATAACGGAAGTTGGACTGATACGTTACTCAAACCGTAAGTGCATTCACGCGATATTCAAAACCTAATTTCACTTACCATCGAAATTACAGATACTACTTTGCAAAGATGCTCTACCTCATGATTCCATTCATGCTTGCAAACACCTTTTCCAAAACCTGGCCCCCAGTCAAGTCCTTTTTTGAATCTATCCGGGAAAACGAGGGCGCAAACCTTCCAGTTGGCGCAGCAGGGTTCTGCTGGGGCGGGAAACACACGGTGGTGTTGGCACATGGCTATGAAGCATCTAATGGCAAGCCTCTCATCGATGCAGGCTTCACGGCGCATCCTAGCAATCTTGTCCTGCCGACTGAGATTGAGCAGATGAAGAAACCAGTTAGCTTTGCTCTCGGCGATAAGGACATTGTGATCAAGGCTCCGCAGATTGAACAGATTAAGCAGATAGTAGAGAAACAGAGCGAAGAGGCCAAGGGAGAGGTAAAGGTCTATTATGGTGCTAGTCATGGGTTCGGTGTGCGTGCAGATCTTGTCCTGTTGGATGCCCAAAAACAGGCAAATGAATGCCAGGAACAGGCTCTGCATTGGTTTAATAGTCAGTTCCAGGGCCTTTATTAAGGGTTTAGAGAGATAGCCCTATAGTTGTCTGATATCTCTGGACCATTATCCCATTGGCTACAACGCTCTTCAACGACAATACACTTTCAAACGTATAAAGGATATTTTGCGTACTGATATTCAATTATTAAATAGATAGTGGCCACATGAACATGCTGTGGCCATCTATGCGTAAAAGCTGAATTTAACAGCAATATAAAGAATTTATGACAAAAATTGCGCCAGAACACAACAGTAGAAAGAACCTGGCAGGCGGTCCCTATCTGCACTTTAACCAATAATCCGTAGCCCGCCCTTGGTCTTACTCTGCTTCTTTTGAATACCCGCTCCAGTCTTTGCACCTGAGCCGTTTTGCTTATTGTCTTGGCCGCCTTTACCATGCTTCCCACCCTTATTAGACCCCGGAGCGGTAGGCCTAATCTCTGTAGTGCTCCTTCTGAGGAGGATGGGATGACTTCCAACGTATTTGCCTTGCATTTCTCGCGCCGCTCGAAAATATTCATCGCCATCGCTGAAGCTGACAAACCCAAACCCTTTGCTTTTGGTAGTACGCTTGTCTCTCACAACCCGTGCCTTTTGGACCGAAGGGTATTTTGAAAATGCTTTCAGCAAAGAATCATCTGTGACCTCACCAGCCAGATTTCCCACAAAGAATCGGAAGTGCGCCGGATCCCATTCGAGCAACGAAGAGTCCTGCCAGACTTGTCCACCTCCGCTCCTTACGACAGTCTTCTGCTTCCCATCAGGGCCAAGCGCGACAGGCGCCGCTGCACTATCAGGAGTGGTTGCTGTCGTCGCATCCGTGTTGATTGCAGTCCCGGAATCTATTCGAAACACTTGTCCACCAGTATTTGCTGCAGATCCTTCGCCAAATCTAGTTGTTCCCCGCACGCCGCTTTTGCTTCCTGGCGGCTCCGCCTCTCTAGTTGTATATGCACTTTGCCATTGCGCTATTTGCGCTTCCATCTCTGGATCAGCACCGCTCTCGTGATATCGCGCATTGCCATTTCCTCGCCCAGGAGCAGGAAAAGGGTTCTGGATCTGAGGCGGGGTAGCGTGCGCATGTGCATCTTGCGGCGTTTGATAGTACGGGGTTTGTACTTGCGCATATGAGTTCGTTGGATAACCGGCAGTTGCATATCCAGATGCAGGTGTAGTTGAGACTGTAGAAGCGACAGGAGTTGGTGGAGCTGAGACGGTTGGACTGTAAGATCTCCAAGATTGGTTATTGGCTATGGTACGGGGTCGGAAGCCCGTGAACGTCCCAACAGGAGTCGCTGCGCCATTGGTGCCCGGTCGAGAACCAGTTGCTCCCGAGAGAAAGGATGGCGTGGAGGAAAATGCGGGCTTAAAGTTCGAAAGTGGAGCGGCCGGAGGTGGCGGGCGTGGAGGGAGAGAGGCGTGAGGTGGTGGGGTTGATGAAGCTGATATGGATTGCTGGGCGCTTTTCAGACCTGGAGGCGGGGGATACGACATGATGAACGGCTGTGCGGCAGAGTCTCTTGCAATAGCAAGCAGTACGTACCTGTCCCGTCAGGCGATATCAACCGTCACCCACAGTCTTTGCTGTTGTTGATTTGACGATTCGTGCAGAAGTGAGAGGATTAGTAGAGACGGAGAGTCGAGAACACGGAGAGTGATACCGCAAGGTGACTGAAAATGGCAGGTTGACGGGGATTTGCGGCCGGGGTATACTTGGTTAGTCCGATTATCCATCCATTTTCAGTGGGAGAGTTTCTATTCAGGTATATTTCGAACGCCGTAGAGCGTGGGGGTAATATCCCACTCGAGCAAATGATTACTCAGTATACAGGTTCTATCTGGGAAGCCTTTCTATCAGATTACCAAGTAAATCACCTTTTCTCTGATGCTGTGATTTGTTTACTACAGTACTACTGCGTCGGGCTGAGAACCACGAGGGGTTTCGGCTTGAGGCCCGAGCAAACGAACGGCAACTGGGAGCAGTCAAATCATACTTGATTTGGTCATGCTAGTCAGACCATTGCCGCAGTGAAACATACTCTGTAGAGAGAGACAGCGAAGGAAACAAAAAAGCACAAAAGAGCACAGAAAAGCCGTCATCATATTAAAGTGGGTACCTACAGTGACCTTTTGCAGCCTACAACGTCATCGTGGTTCCATCCCGGTATCGGTACCTCTGTGGTGTGCGCTAGATCTAGCCAGTTCTCAAGGGGAGGCCTCACCGAGGAGTTACAGACAGCTTGTACCTGTTGGCTGTTAGCGGAGCCCAATGGCAAAAGGAGCGAGGGGAGGGGACCCATCGCAACATTTTCTCGCCTACACTGCCGCAGAAACCCCTCCATGAATAATTATGAGGTACTGTGCAGTACAGTTTTGCTACCTTTGTGCCTGTGTATGCTGTCTCCACCGATGACGGTACCGCTCTCTTCGCTCTTGGCCTGGCGAGATATTGAGAGCTCCACTAGCTACGGTTACCCACTCGACGTGATAGACCATCTTACCACATGGGGGTTAATGTAAAACAGCCCCTCCCCCACTTGGCTATTACCTGCCCCATTACATTCCCTCAACTTTCTCTCTCCAGCACATCATATCACCCCTTCCTCCTCGCGCTGATCAGAGATTGACAGCTTGCATTGCCCTTTGTCCGTCGAGATTTGTTCATCTGAATTCCATTTAGAATCATCATCATCATGAGCAACGAGGCTGTGTAAGTTTCCTTTCTGGCCTTTCTCTTTTGTTAGCTGCTTCTTCCGGGCGACCTTGTAATGCCAATTGCTGCGGTCGTTGACCCCTCCACGATGCCCTCGTGGTGCAATTGGCATGATGTTTTTGAAGATGATTGTAGATTTGGAAAGATCTTTGGACTGACTTGATCCGCTCCCGGCCGGCAATGATGTCGGCCGGTTTGCGTTGCATATCTTGCAGTGGAGATTTTGGTCTCATCGGTCTGGCCGTTATGGGCCAGAACCTGATCTTGAACGCCGCTGACCACGGCTTCACTGTCGTTGCCTTCAACCGTACCACCTCCAAGGTCGACCACTTCTTGGCGAACGAGGCCAAGGGTACGTAAACCACATTATCTGGGTTACAATGGAGTGCCATTGTAAAGAGCTCTCACTGATTTTCGATTTTCACAGGCAAGTCCATTGTCGGCGCCCACTCCATCCAGGAGTTCGTTGCCAAGCTCAAGAAGCCCAGAAGAATGATGCTCCTTGTCATGGCTGGTGCTCCTGTTGACAGCTTCATTGAGGCTCTCCTGCCTTTCATCGAGCCTGGTGACATCATCATTGACGGCGGTAACTCTCACTTCCCCGACACCAACCGCCGTACCCAGTACCTTGCCAGCAAGGGCATCCGCTTTGTCGGCACTGGTGTTTCTGGTGGTGAGGAGGGCGCCCGTTATGGTCCCAGCTTGATGCCTGGTGGCCACGAGGAAGCCTGGCCCTATATCAAGGATGTTTTCCAGAGCATTTCCGCCAAGAGCGACGGCGAGGCTTGCTGCGAGTGGGTCGGCGACGAGGGTGCTGGTCACTACGTCAAGATGGTCCACAACGGTATTGAATACGGTGACATGCAGCTCATCTCTGAGGTAAGCGATTCCATTGCTTCGATTTGGCAGCAGGGCAATGATTAACAAGCAATTAAGGCCTATGACATTATGAAGCGTGGTCTCGGCTTGAAGGACAAGGAGATTGGTGATGTCTTCGCCAAGTGGAACAAGGGTGTTCTTGACTCTTTCCTCATTGAGGTTACTCGCGATGTCCTTTACTTCAACGACGATGATGGCACTCCCTTGGTCGAGAAGATTCTCGACTCTGCTGGCCAGAAGGGTACCGGCAAGTGGACCGCCATCAACGCTTTGGACCTTGGCATGCCCGTCACCCTGATCGGTGAGGCTGTCTTCGCTCGTTGCTTGAGCTCTCTCAAGGCCGAGCGTACCCGTGCCTCCAAGTTGATTGGATACGAGGGCCGCGTTCCCCACTTCGAGGGTGACAAGGAGAAGTTCCTTGAGGACCTTGAGCAGGCTCTCTATGCCTCCAAGATCATTTCGTATACCCAGGGCTTCATGCTGATCCAGGAGGTAAGTAAAGTCATTTTTCTTGGCGCGCGCACATCGCTGGATAAGCGCTCACATTGTTATCTAGGCTGCCAAGTCCTACTCGTGGAAGCTCAACAAGCCCTCTATCGCCCTCATGTGGCGCGGTGGCTGCATTATCCGTTCCGTCTTCTTGAAGGACATCACCAACGCCTACAGGAACAACCCTGAGCTTGAGAACCTCCTCTTCGACGACTTCTTCAAGAAGGCTATCCAGAAGGCCCAGCCTGGCTGGAGAGAGGTTGTCAGCAAGGGCGCTCTCTGGGGTATCCCCACTCCTGCTTTCAGCACTGCCCTCAGCTTCTTCGATGGCTACCGCACCAAGGACCTCCCTGCCAACATTCTCCAGGCCCAGCGTGACTACTTCGGTGCCCACACCTTTAAGATCAAGCCTGAGTTCGCTAGCGAGAAGTACCCTGAGGGCCAGAACATCCACGTCAACTGGACCGGAAGAGGAGGTAACGTCTCCGCATCCACTTACCAGGCTTAAGTGTATTCAACTTGCCGGCCTTGTGGATGATTGAGGGGAAATTTTGACTTGTCAGCATGTCACAGAAACATGCTTACAAGAAGTATACTCTAAAGCAGCTAATATATCTTTTTTTGCGTCTAGCTGCTCCCCATTCCAGCGTCCGTTGGAAGTTGTAAATGATGAGACCTGACGGGCTTATGACTTGGTTAGAATGTCAGTTTTCAGTTTCACGTCTTATGATATAAGTCGAAAGTTCAAAAAGAATATTCCTCATTAATTTGCAATTCTTTGGTGAAGTGAATGCAGTTGTACATATCCACATTTTGTCGCTTCGTAAAAGGGGGTTTCCCACATGTTCAAGGTGAATTGCTTGAGCTCACGCCTGGTCTAGGACCCGCTATGCCCGATTTGGAAGCGGCGCACTTGCACTGATCCATCATGGCATGTCAACCACCATGGTAATACATCAACGCGCAGGGACCGTTCATACACGCAACTCTCTCGGCTCGTCCGTATATATCGGATGCGCAGTCCTGTCCAGATTCTACTTTGTCACTCTTTTGACCTTCCGCTAGACTGCTTTTGAATCTGTTTCTTGCAAGTTTGCCCTACGGCTCTGAATTGTCGATGATTTGACCGGAGGTCCTTTCCCCTCAGGACCGTATCAAGATCAGGTACAGAGAGATAGAGAAGGACGAAATAGCGTTCGCTCTCCCGGAGATGGCAGACACAAAACGTCAGGCGGGAAATAAGTCAGCTGCGGCAACCCCCAGCTTAGGCACTCCGAACATGGTGTCCATTGAGGCTGCTCTTAGTGGTGTTGTTGGTGCACGGTAAGTATACTTTATTTAACATGCAGTCATTCTTCGGCCCTCTTCCTGCTCCTTCATTTCTTTTTTAAAATGGTATTGAAGAATTGCCATTCACGGTGTTCATCGTCCATGGTGTGCTGCTCTTCCTCGCCTTAAGCCTACCCGCATTCATAGCAGATAACTATTAGAAATGAAGCCGAATGACTGACAATCCAACTGGCATGGCAGGATTCGTGTTGTGACTACTGAATCCCATCCACAAGCGCTTGAAGGCACCGTATTCACTTACTGCCCGTTCACGCACTTACTTGCGCTCAATACCGCTCCCCCGCCGCCGACGCCTACTCCCACATCCGTGTCCATGCAGCAGCAACAGCTGGGCGATTATCACGTCATTCCTATTTCTAGGATTCAGTCCTTTGCACTTCTCGGAATTGCACCCAATGGCGCTTCCCCTGGCGGATTCGAGAATGTTCAGCCTTCCATCGAGTCTTTGGACCTCAAGGCACTAAAGGTCAGAGAGGAGAATGCAGTAAGAAAGCTGCACGAGAAGGAAGCTAGACGAGGAAAAGGCGTTGGGAAGGAAGGCCAGGACATCTTCGATGCACTTTCAAGAACGTATGCATTTTCAGTATTTCACTATCCTCTACTCTCCCTTTCTCCGCAAATCAGAGATCTTCACTTGTGGGCTCCGGAAGGAAAGAGACATTGTGGCTAACAAATTACAATGAATGACTATAGGCTTCCTACCCGATGGGCGGGCACTTCCATTGTGGTGTTAGATAGTGTTACAATTGCGGCGCCTTACCGACCGAGTGATTGCGACGCACCTCCGAGAGAGCACCGTACGTTGATGAGGGTTCGACGGGTAGTAAGTTGATGACCATAGAGATATCCCATCTCTTTGCCTTTCATGCCGTACCACGCTATCATTGAATGGGACTATCGGGCTGATACGCATTTATCTTCAGCTTGAGAATGAACGCAAGAAGATCTCCGAGAGAAATGGAACTGCCACGGTTACTGGAGCGGATAAAGGTCCCATAAGGAAGGGCGGATGAGCTAAGCCCGGCATCCTGCATACTGGAGGAACATGGGCGCACACCTACGCTGCCAACACTTTTGCTCACGTCTAAGTTTTACGTGGACATAAAGACGAGGGAGCGGAGGAACAAATCGGGCGCAATTGTGAAACTAACTTGCAGTGACATCGACAATGATTCATCCCACGCCGGAATGAATTATCACTTGGGTGGATCCCGCAGGGCCAATGACATAACCTGCAACACACGATCAAATAAATAGATCCAAGGATCTTTCTTGATATTCTAACGACTATCCTGGAAAATGTTTCAAAAGGGAAATATGGGTGTATGGAGGAGCCTTGATGATACCAAGCATGGCCATTTTCTTCTCTAGACTTGTGAGCCTTGCGCACCGACCAAGGGAGGAAAAAAGGGAATATGGGTATTAGCGATCATAACTTTGCCGCAATTGTAACATAGAAAAGAGACCATTTCTGAGTCTAGAGATGAGAGAGTTCCAAAAGAAAAATCAAGTCAGTGCCGTTGTTCTGCCTGCAATCCCGGTGACGCGCACGTGTATATTGTTTCAATGTCAAACCAGGCCCATGTGACGCCCAAGACGACCTTGTAACGAAAACAAAGCAGCAAATGAAGTGAAGAAATAATATATGAATGATGATATGACTAAATGGGATGCCGAACAAAAGGAAATATAGGTCATTCCTGATCTTCAGGTCTCTTGACGGGAGACGAATTGCCTGAAGTTTGAACCTCATGAGAAACGCCGGTCAGATGGGAACCGTGAGGCCCAAAAGTAGCAGACTTGGCTCGAACAGCGCTTCTTGGTCGAGCTTCCAAGGTGTCCGCCTCGGACGACAATCCATCTGGGCCGCCGGCGATGGGCGTATATCCGTCGGCGTCTTCGTGACCAAGGTACGCATCTGCTCGAGCGTCTTGTCGCATCTTGACTACCTTGATATAGTTATAAGCGGCAATGCTTCCCATCGTGACGAGGAGACCGGAGAAGTTGATAGGTGTCAGAGAGTGTTCTTTGAACGTCAAATTGGCAGCAATGATTGTGACGACTTCTTTGAAGATGCCGCATATGCTAAGCGTTACAACCGAGGTGCGCTGAAGGAGCGCAAATTCGGAAGACGTCATTAGGAAAGCAAGTGTTCCTGGGAACAAGAGAAGGCCAATGGAAACGGGGGTCCCTTTTCTTTCGAAAAGATCAGCCAGACCAGCACCAATTTCACTAGGGCCTTCAACAGGGAGAGCAATGATGAAGAGACTGGTAAACATGACGGGGGCAAGAAAAAAGATGCTACTGAAAGGATTGGACGTGGCAGGGTTGCGGAGAAGGAGAATTTGCGTTAGGGCCCAGCGAAACCCAGAGCAAAAGGCGGAAGAGATGATCAAGATGAATCCAAGAGCGTTGAATGCTGTCTCTCCTGCAACCATCATGATGACGCCAACGGTCATGGTGAAGATGATCAAAACTAGCTTCGTCGACGGAGTTTCTAGTTTGAAAATAAAAGCAAAAAGTAGGACGAAGGCAAGTGCTGACGATTTGCACATGGCTTAATAGGGCAAGAGTCAGTCATTTGCCTATATTAGTTGACAGATTAAAGAAAAGAGGCCTTACTGTAGAAAGTCAGGCGGATAAACTTCAGGCTCATGTTTCCTAATCCAATGTCTAATCCTGTCGCAGCTCCGCAGGGTCCAATCCGAGTGATGTAAAAATACCTGGTCATAATAGGACGATGGGCATCTGCGGAGTCATTCCGTGCATGCGAATGGTGATGGGTGTACCGAGGATTTAGGGAGTCGTGGCGAGGCCGGAAATGAGGGAAGAAAAATAACACAAGAGATGCAAGTGTGAATTGAACAAGCATGTGCAAGCAGGTGGTAAAGAGCGGATATTTGAAATTCAAATGCTTCTCTGAAAACATCCATTTGTTGTACTGTTTTGATATTAATGAGTACCGTGACAATGGTTGAACGGCCGGAAGGAGTGCATTTGACTTACGAGGGAAATCGAGAGCGAGAAGAAATACCTGAGAGCAGTGTTAGACAAGAGGTAACAAACGAGCAAACGAATTTGAACCCACCAGAGACATATCAGGATCCCATTAACAATGGATTTCTTGACCACAGCACGATCTGCAACCTGCTCCTCTTCCCTAGAATATTTTGGATCCTCAACCACTCTTTCGTCCATGCGCATATGTCGCCGCTTCCTCGTCCTCCTGTCCCGCCGCTCGTGTCTCGTCAAGCCAAGCTCTTCGTCTTCCATTGCTTCTTCGTCTGAGGCAAGACTTCCAAGCTCTAGCTCCTCGCTGGGAACTTGCGAACCGTGGTCAGATAGAATGTCTTCATCGGTTGTTGTCGTGTGCACAAGCTCCCCGTGACCGCTAGTTGGGGGCTCAGGGTATTCGGCTATAGTAGTTGACGTCCTGGAGGGATTGGATAAATCTTCAGTGGGTGATCCGCCGACCAAGGAACTCTTCCGCCTTCGATGAGCAGTTGAACTTTCCCCCATCTCCGACGGTGGAGATCGAGGTCTTGAGGGGACTGGTCAACGCGGATGGTTCAGGGCCCCCCCTCGCGTACAGATAACTAATGGGATTTACCTTACGGGTGAAATTAGGGAGGTGCACTTATCCACCTGGGCGGTTGGCAGCTGTGAACAACGCCCGCGTGAACATTACAGTACCGGCAGATCCCGCCTAGGCCCTCCCCAGATAAGTTCCTTTATACGGTAAAGCGTCAACCTGCTGTCCACTCCCCTAGCCGAGACGGCAAGCGCCGTTCGTCGGTGGTGATGTCGAAAGCCATAGAATTTCCATGCAACAGTGGGCTGGTGATGCCAAAGCTGTAAAGTGCTGCAATAATTGTTTCTTCTCACATTTTACTCTCTACACAACCACAGTCCTTTTCCGTCACGGTCAATTTTTCTCAAACCTTAATTAGTGACGATCTTACGACAATCCTACATTATTTGAAATCATGGCCGACGCACTTAAGGCGGAAGGCAACAAGCTGTTTGCCGAGAAGAAGTTCGACCAAGCCATGTGAGTCCGCCGGCAGTATGCGCCGAATCTTTGCAGCCAATGTCTAATGCAAGAACAGTGAAAAATTTACTGAGGCTATCAACATTGAGCCGACTAACCAGGTTCTTTACTCGAACCGATCAGGCGCCTATGCTTCAATTAAGGACTTCCCGCATGCCTTGGAGGACGCAAATAAGGTGACGGAGCTGAAGCCCGACTGGGCCAAGGGCTGGGGAAGGAAGGGTGCCGCGCTTCACGGTCAAGGAGATCTTGGTAAGATCACCTCTATAGTTCTTTGTTAATACATGGCTGATTTGCGAAATTAGTTGGCTCCAAGGATGCGTTTGAAGAGGCGCTTAAGCTTGAGCCTGCTAATGCTCAAGCCAAGTCTGGGCTTGCAGCTGTTCAGCGCGCCATTGATGCTGAAGCTCAGGCAGACGGTTTTGGTGGTGACCCAAGTGGTGGACTGGGCGGCCTGTTCAACGACCCCCAGCTATATCAGAAACTTGCCAACAACCCGAAGACTAGCGGACTGTTGGGGGACCCTACCTTTATGCAAAAGCTTCAGAAATTGAAGCAAAACCCGAACAGCGTTGGTGAAGAGATGCGCGACCCCCGCTTCCTTCAGGTTATGAGCGTACTTTTGGGCATCGACATGCAATTTGGCGCACCTGGCGAGGAGCCTTCTACTGGAGAGTCAGCCAGCCAGCCAGCCAAGGATACTGAGGAAGATGTCCCTATGCCGGATGCTAGACCATCTACGTCGAAGCCAGCGCCTCAGCCCGAACCCGAGCCCGAAGATGAAGAAGCACTTGCCAAGAAGAAGGCCAAAGAGGAAGCCGAGGCTGAGAAGAAGCTTGGTACGGAGAACTACAAGAAGCGTCAGTTCGATGCTGCTATTGAGCACTACGGCAAGGCTTGGGAACTCCACAAGGACATTACTTATCTCAACAACCTCGGAGCTGCCAAATTCGAGAAGGGTGATTACTCCGGTGCGATTGAGGCTTGTACAAAGGCCGTTCAGGAGGGCAGAGAAATCCTTGCCGATTTTAAGCTGATCGCAAAGTCAGTGCTTTATCCGATATATACTACCCATTTCTAGCTAACTATCTAACAGGGCATTTGGCCGTATTGGCACCACCTACGAAAAGATGGGAGATCTCCCCAATGCAATTGTCAACTATCAAAAGTCCTTGACCGAGCATCGCACTCCCGATATATTGGCTAAACTTCGGGCCGTCGAAAAGTCCAAGATCGAAGCCGAAAGATCTGCATATATTAGCCCCGAAGAGGCTGAAAAGGCTCGTGAACTCGGAAATCAAAAGTTCAAGGAGGCGGACTGGCCAGGCGCTGTCGAGGCGTACGGCGAGATGATCAAGCGTGCTCCTCACGACCCCAGAGGCTACAGCAACCGCGCTGCCGCGTTCATCAAGCTCATGACATTCCCCAGCGCTGTTCAGGACTGCGATGAAGCCATCAAGCGTGACTCCAAGTTCATTCGTGCTTACCTGCGGAAGGCTCAAGCGCTCTTCGCCATGAGAGAATACAACAAGTGCCTTGACGTGTGCACCGAAGCGATGGAGAACGACGAGGGCGGTGCCAACGCCAGGGAGATTGAGCAGCAGCAGCAAAAGGCTCTTCAGGCTCAGTTCAGCGCACGTGAGGGAGAGACCGAGGAGCAGACCATGGAGAGAATTCAGCGGGACCCAGAGGTGAGTGGGATCATCGGTATTTTACTTGAAGGGTTTTCTTCAATCGCTAATATTCTTCACTGTATAGATTTTGAGCATCATTCAAGACCCTGTGATGCAGAGCATCCTGCAGCAGGCCAAGGGTGACCCGACTGCCCTTCAAGAACACATGAAGAACACTGCTGTTAGAAATAAGATTCAGAAACTGATCGCGGCGGGTGTCATTCGCGTTGGCCGGTAAAACACTTGATGGGACAGTGCCATTGGAGCTGGAAATATTTGCATATGTTTGAAGTTTTGTTTTTGCATGCATCGTCTCTGACGTGGGGTCCCATTGTACGAAATTTTCGTTTTCTTACTAATTGCATGACTGCATGTGTACATGACTATCTTCTGCCAGCTTAGCGTACCTAGTAAAATTACTGTAATCTGATATATTTCTTTCTTTCCTCGATAACAGACGGCTTTACGGAGATTGGTAGTGAAAAAGGTGCTTCGGAACATTCTTTTCTAATTGCAACCAATCACGCCCTATCGATCGCTGGCCCAGTTTCGCCCCGACCCGCGATCACGGCACAGCGATAACAGCGCCGCATCCAAAGAAAAGAAGGCGAGCTGAGTGAAAAATCGCTGGGTCGCGGAACCATGGGCAAGCGTCTGTACAGAGCCCTACGGAAGGCAGGCTTTGCAGTAATTTTGATTTGCTGTAGCTTTGTAGATTCTTTTTGATTAGCCCATGGCTATGTGGGCCTTTCGAAGAAGGGAGTACTCCGTATTTACGTATCATAGTATACGGAATAGTCAGGGGTTGGCGAACTAGTGGGTATATTCGGCGAGACTTATCTAGGATCAAAGTAACTAACGTCAACTGAGTATTGTTGAAAAAAGCGTGAAAAATTGATGCTTGTTGGGTTTATTCTTTAGCTTGAATGCTGCATTACGTAGCTGGAATTTCCTCGGAGTCACCGAGGGCGCCGAAGTGGGCCAAAACTTGTTGTGGGCAAAACCCCTGGACCCTTTTGCCCAGCTGAAGCTGAGTGACCCAGCCACAGCCAACAACAGGGGATGCGTACAGTACGATCCTCTATGTATACACAACTACCCAATAATTTTAGAACAGGACAGAGTACTCCGTACTGAAGTGTGAATTATGCGCTTACGCCCCTCGCCGTTTGAATAGAACGTGCTCCGTCCCAAGTGTTTCTTGGCACTGCCCATGCATCTGTCCTCAAGCACGCAAGCAAGCAATTCCGTGGCTTGTGAATTGGAGCTTCGGTAGCAATTGTGGCTGTGAGGTCATTGGAACGCTTTGGTTCGCCTATCTGTCCAAGGAATATCGCCATCAATATGAGGCTTCTGCGTATATTTATTATTTACGTGGCCCTTGAATCTTGATTGTCTGAATGATTCATCGGCTACTGTCGAAGCTTCCTGCTACGGCTATTTATCGACCCTACTTAGTCCGCACGAAGGGTCGGGCACAAGGTTCAGTGGCCGCGACCACACGTTTTTGAAAATTTGACTTTTTCTCTCACAGCTTCCTCTTTGTCTCGGATCACCTTCCGAAAAGCCCGGCGTATTTCTGACGGTTGGATAGCTGGACCCTGAAGGTTAGATTTTAGGAGATTAGCTCTTCCAGCAACCTAGAGAACGTATAGGATTTGCAAACAGTGATCTGAGCTGGAGTGGCCGGAAACGGAAGAGCCCCACGCGAGGAGAAGGGTAGTGGGAGGAGCGGGCTGTGATAGTGCTTTCCTTAGCCGTGCAGTCCCCTCATCCCAAGCTGTGGATCTACAGCTAATCCATCTCGCTAACGCCTGTTCTAGGAAAGTCGACAACAAGCCCAAACTCCGCACCAAGTCAGATCCCAGGATCCCTACTACTTGTTACGTAGAAGCTGTGGCCGGGAGATCGCTGGGCTGAGCTGATTATTATTGAGTGGGCTGCTGCTCTGCCTCCAATTAGTACGGTACGCAATCTCCTGCCTTCTCCATTTTTTTCGTGAGGTCATTGCGGCCCATGCTCACCTCTCCTTAGATTCTCCTAATTATTCTCTCGATTCTCCAATCCCTACCTCCTTGCTCCACTTCTTCTCCATCCCCTCTCAACAATACAAAACCAAACAGCGGAAGAAGAAAAAGAAGAAAGAAACTGTTTACCTTTTTCTCTGGCTTCCACGACTTGAGCCATGCCTGGGGAGCTGTCCTCTCGTGCCGACGAGCTCAAGCAACAAGGCGTTGCTGAGGCCGCTCGTGATCCAGACACCAACGTCACTTCGGAGGATGCCGAAAAGGCAATAGTAAACGAGACCAGGAAGGCTGGTGGTGCAGCCTATCAATTCGATCCCGATGCTTCACCAGAAGAGAAGGCTGCCCAAGCTCAATCGGTGTGTGCTTTGCAAATGGAGAACACATTTAGGCATCTACGGCGACTAACTTGGAGTTTGATTAGCGTCTCCCTCCAGGATTCCACCACGAGAAAAAACCACAGGCCGTAGGCGTCGTAACTGACATTGTGAGTGATATGCAGCGAGCTCGGCAATTATTTTTTTTTGGAAAGCGTCGTTGGAGATTCTAATTCATGAAAATCAATAGAATGATAACACTCCAGACCAATATGATCTTCCCCCACCCAGCAAAGCCGGTGCTGTGACCCCTCCAAAGACCGCCGCCAACGGCAAGCCCACTGGGGCCAATGGCCAGGTGCCCGAGGATGAGAGGTGGGCCCGTGATCGCGTAGGTTGGGCGCCTCGATTTGGACCCGGAAGTTTCGTCGAAGGCGACGAGGAGGAGGTCAGCATGCTCGATCATCAAACTTGGGTTGAGAGTAAACTGCCGGACAAGTTCTACGGTGGTAAGTCGGCCTTTGGAATCATCCAAGCATGTTTGTCAACCGCTAATAATTCCAACTAATGCTATGACAGACTGGTATCACAACACGGCTGTTATCATCTTTGCATGTTTAGCTTCATGGCTCATTGCGGTTATTGGCGGTGGGTTGGCCTGGGTCATTCTCGTCATGGTCGTATGCGGTACGTATTACCGTACCTCACTGCGACGAGTGAGGCGCAACTTTCGTGATGATGTGAACCGAGAAATGGCCAAGCAACGGCTCGAGACGGACCACGAAAGTCTCGAATGGATAAACAGCTTCATGGTGAAATTCTGGCCGATTTATGCGCCCGTTCTCTGCGACACTATCATTGCTTCCGTCGATCAAGTACTGAGTACCTCCACGCCCGCATTCTTAGACAGCATGCGTATGAAGACGTTTATTTTGGGAACGAAACCCCCTCGATTGGAGCACGTCAAGACCTATCCCAAGGCCGAAGACGATGTTGTTCTCATGGACTGGAAATTCAGTTTTACGCCAAATGATGTCGCCGACATGACGGCTCGGCAGATCAAAAACAAGATTAATCCCAAGGTCGTCTTGGAAGTCCGCGTTGGTAAAGCAATGGTCAGCAAAGGCTTGGATGTCATTGTGGAAGACTTTGCCTTTTCAGGCTTGATGCGGGTCAAGGTCAAGCTCCAGATCCCCTTCCCGCACATTGAAAAGGTCGAAATCTGCTTTCTGGAACGCCCTACCATTGACTACGTCTGCAAGCCTCTAGGCGGTGATACGTTTGGGTTTGACATCAATTTCATTCCTGGTTTGGAAAGCTTCATTATGGAGCAGGTCCATGCCAACTTGGGGCCTATGATGTATGATCCGAACGTCTTCCCGATTGAGATTGCCAAGATGCTGGCTGGAAACCCTATTGACCAGGCTATTGGAGTTGTTGCCATCACCGTGCATGGCGCATTTGGGTTGAAGAACCCTGACAAGTTTTCTGGCACTCCTGACCCTTACTGCGTGGCTTCCTTGAACGGCAGAACCCCTCTTGGAAAGACGAAGATTGTAAAGGAGAATGCAAACCCGCGATGGAACGAGACCCTATATGTCATCATCACTTCACTTTCCGACAGCTTGACGCTGCAGGCGTTCGATTTCAATGATTATCGCAAGGACAAAGAGCTTGGCACGGCCACGTTTGCTCTCGATCAGCTGGAGGCTCAACCTGAACACGAGAATTTGCAACTTGAAGTGATGGCAAATGGCAAACATCGCGGTGCCATTCAAGCTGACGTTCGTTATTTCCCTGTTTTGGGGGGCGCTAAGCTCGAAGATGGAACAGAGCAACCTCCCCCAGAGTCAAACACTGGGATTGCCCGATTCACCATTGAGCAAGCCAAGGATCTTGATGGAACGAAGAGTTTGATTGGACAGCTCAATCCGTATGCAGCACTGTTATTGAATGGCAAAGAAGTTCACGTAACCAGAAAGCTCAAGCGGACGAACAACCCCATCTGGGACAATGGTTCAAAGGAATTTCTTGTTACTGATCGGAAATCGGCTCGGCTTGGTCTCGTCATAAAGGATGATCGAGATTTGGCCACTGACCCCGTTGTAGGCATGTACCAAATCAAATTGGATGACATGATTACGATGATGGAAAAGGGACAAGAGTGGTACAACTTGTCTGGAGTAAAGACTGGTCGCGCCAAGATGTCACTTCAATGGAAGCCCGTTGCTTTGAAGGGTGATCTTGCTGGTTCGGGTGGCTATGTGACCCCAGTTGGTGTCATGCGTCTCCATCTCAAGGGCGCTCGAGACTTGCGCAACCTTGAGACCATGGGCAAGTCTGACCCATATGTTCGTGTTCTACTTTCCGGCATCGAAAAGGGAAGAACGGTCACGTTCAAGAATAACCTCAATCCTGACTGGGATGAGGTTATCTACGTGCCTGTGCATTCTACCCGCGAACGCCTGACGTTTGATGTCATGGATGAGGAGACCCTTGGCAAAGATCGCTCACTAGGTTCCACCGACATCTCTGTCGGCGATTTCATGTCTCAGGCCGAAAATGGGGAATATCTGACGCACGACAAGAAAGAACCTCGGTCTGAACTTTTGCGTTTGCAAGGTAAGGGCGTGCCTAAAGGCAAGCTCAATTTTACGGCCGCTTTTTACCCGTGCTATAATGTTGTTGATCCCGAAGAGGAAGAAAAGGAGAAGAAGGAAAAGCAGGACGAACAAAAGGCACAGGAAAACGGCACCAACGGCACCAATGGCACCAGCAGCACCGAAGGAAGAAAGAGCTCTGAAAAGGACGCAGTCACTCGCGAGAATGAGAAAGACAAGAAGGCTGGGACCATTGACACCAATCTTGCCAAGATGCTCGATCAAGACGAAAAGGCAAGCGACGAGCCCAAGGAAGCACCAAAGATTCGTGTAAACGCCGAAGAGCTTCAAAATTATGGTAAAATTCCTTCAAGTTATTTTTTTTTTTTGAGAGCAGAAACTGATTATGTGTTTTAGAGTCTGGCCTTATCGTCTTCAAGTTGATTGAGGCACAACTCTCAGAGGCTAATGTTCACGTGGAAATTTTGATGGATGATATGGCCTTCCCGTCTTACACTTCCTCACGGGCTACGACCAGGAAGATGACTTTTAATGAGAGTAAGTTACCTGATCTAACAATGATCGAGAATTTTGAGGCTTATTGGCGTGCAGCTGGCGAGGCTTTCGTCCGAGAATTGGACTTTTCAAAGATCACTTTGAGACTTCGCGAGAAGATTGACAAGAAGGGCGAAGGGGACAAGGGTGACCACATTGTTGCCAAGCTTCAAGGAAACACAATTGACACGCTTCGGCGTTGCCTAGTTCGTATTTCTTTTGGTCCCAGCCAGTTAACAGATTGCTAATCGTTGCCTACAGTACAAGCCGACGACTCTAACATTGAAAGACTCAAACGGCGGTTCCAGCCAGATCACTGTTTTGCTCAAGTACATTCCGGTCAAAATGCACCTTGATCCTAGCGAGAGTATTAACAACATGGGTAACCTCCGTGTCGATGTTCTTGATGCTGCTGATCTTCCTTCGGCCGACCGCAACGGAAAGAGTGACCCGTACTGCAAGTTCATGCTTGACGGAAAGGACGTCTTCAAGACCAAGGTTCAGAAGAAAACACTTCACCCAGCATGGAACGAATTTTTCGAGGTCCCTGTGAAATCGCGGATTGCTGCAAACTTCAAGGTCACTGTTTACGATTGGGATTTTGGTGACAAGGCCGACTTCCTCGGCGCGGCAGATATTAATCTTGATATGCTGGAACCTTTTACGCCGCAGGAGATCAGCCTCGGGCTCGATGGCAAATCGGGTACGATACGGTTGAAGCTCCTCTTCAAGCCCGACTATGTTACCCGCTCGCGTCAAGGCTCGTCAACGTTTTCTGGAACATTTGCCGCGCCCGGCAAGATTGTCGGTGCTCCCGTCAAAGGCGTTGGCATGGTTGGCGGTGGTGTCGTCAAGGGCGCGTCGTTCTTGACTCGAGGCATTCGCGGCAAGAAGAAGAGCGATGACGGCAACGGCGTGGATGGGGCCATGGAAGATGGCGCAATTGCCGACTCTATCGAAGTCCCTGACTCTATCCAGGAGAAAGATGCTGGCGCTGTAGCGAATAGCCAGAATGATGGCGGTTCTATGAGCTCGTCTCACCACCGTGTGCGCAGCGTTGGTCAGCAATCCATGCGAGCAACTACGCCTGGTGGCGGTGAACAGGGATCTGCTAGCTTCACCATCCTGTCTGCATCCGGATACCCTCCCGGCGCTCACGTCCGCGTGCACATTAAGCAAGTCTCGGCCAAGGGTGCTAAAGATATACACAAGACCAAGGCAATCAAGTCGAGCTCAGGCCAAGTCCAATGGGACCACGAGGCATTCAATGTCAACTGCGCGGCTGACACGCAATTTCAGGTGCAAGTCAAGGACCACGGATTGTTCGGCTCCGGCGACGATCTGGGCGAGGCCTTGTTCTTCATTGATGATTCTGCCTCTGGCGGTGAAAAGATTGTGAAGGCTGGTAGCGGCAGTGTCACACTCCGAACCAACTTTACCTCTGCTGACGGCGCAAGCGTCAACTCCAGCCCAAAGAGCACGCGTAAGAGCTTCTTGGGATCAAGAAAGTGAAAGATGGTTGTGTCTGTCATCGGCAGTGAACTCCTAAGGGGAAACCACATTGATGGCACGTCGAATTGTCTAACGCTTGGCACTTGAGTTTCTACCACTAATCATGATATGTAATCTCGTGGCCCCATGCCCTTTTCCAATTTTTTTTTCTACCGTCTTATTTCCTTTTGGCTCTTTATTTATTTATTTGTCTCACTATACCTCATACCTTATTCTTACTTTTATCCATTATTCTCAAGGATGGAACGACCATTAGCTTAATTTGCATGAATGACATCAATTTGATGTCATATGTCGCTATGTTCTTTCTGTGATGCTAATCATCAAGGGAAGAGTTCAATATATGCCGAATAATGCTCATGATTTATTATATTACAGGTGTCTGCTTAGTATAAAAGATGCAGTGACACCATGCTGAGTGTTCCCTGTCTTTTTCTCTTTTTTAAAAAATTAATCAGCATTCTCAGTGATACATGGACGGTCAATTTGTTACTTTGTTGTCACATCCCGTGTCAAGTGTTACAATGCGGCAGCTATATTGGGCCAGAACGGAAAAGAAAATAGCCGCATTGTGATTGTTAGAATGAGGTAAAAACTGTGCGTTTGCTTTGCTAGAGAGGTGAAAGAGATTTGCACGCTATTTTGAGAAGGATTGAAGACTTGATGCGGATATATGGATTTAAACATCAAGTGACACCCATAAAAAGAGGTAAATGCTGTTGACAAGTGGCACCGATCAAAAGGTAAATGATAACGAGAAACTAAAATTGATAATCACTCCAACACTTTTTCACAAACTCATCATCTTCTGGCGTGCCATGATGGACTTCAACCACAGGGGCATCGGCCGATGGGACAGCCGAGGGTTTCGCAATCGCAATGCGTAATCTGGATCCTCTCGAGAAGGGGAAAATAAATCTAATAAAGATATTCCTCGCGATAAGACCCAACAGGGTCTCCAGCGTCTCGGGCTTCGCAGCCTCTATCGTCTGCACGACGACTGTTTCCAAAGCATCCGCCTTCTCAAGCACCTCGCCATCAAACACGGGCTCGACTTCCACCGTGGTCAGCAGGCTCTGTTTGCGCAGCCGCTCGTTGGGGTTCACGCCGATCAGACAAGGCAGCTTGATATCCCTGACGAATAAGCCGAGCGTGAACTTTTTCGACAGCGCCGCGGTGCAATGCCACGCCCCGCAGCTCGAACCCAGCAGGCTCGCTTTGGGTAGAGAGACGGTGATCTCAACCGTCTGGAGTGTGGGCGGATGAGGCACGATCGCGCCGACAGTGGTATAGATTACTTGGAGAAGCCGCGACATGGGCAGCCATGTCAGTTCGTCGCCGCGGGGTCCCTGCCATTCGTGCTCGATTGCAGCAAGTAGGTTCTTGGAAAGAATGCCGTAGTGGACAGTGCTCGAGTCCACGGTGTCGCTGGACGCGGCGCTCCCGAAACCCTTGTTGTTGAGTCCGATTTTGACGGATACTAAGACGGGCTGCGGCTTGACGGCTTTGCGACCCCATGCGTCGTGTGCGATGGGCGCGGAGAAGGAGAGGTTGTGTACGGCCACGCTGCTTGAGGGAAGGGGTGTTTCGACGATCCATTGCCGTCGGGAAAGTACGAATTCGGAGGACGTGAAGCTCGCGCGGCGAGGGGATGGGGTGCTCATGCTGGTCTTGTCGGTCATTGTTGTAAAGTATGTTCGCGGTCGTTAGGGATGTCGTTGAATTTGAGCAGACTTTGTATTGTTTTGTGTATTTACGTTGCTGCTCTCGGAGGACTGGTGGATGGAGGGGATTGCGATTGTTTGGGGACCTCGGACCAGCCGAGGGGGGCAAAGCGTCAGACTTTTGGTGGAAAGAGACGGATTTTGTAACTGATTCGGCCGTTAGATTTGTCGGTCAGTAGAATCGTAAGATAAAACCTGCGTGAAAGCAGGTAAATGTAGAAGAGGAGATTACAGTAATTTGCGAATAAAGTGGATGTGTTATGGTATCTTCTTTTTAAGGATTGCGGGGCGGAAAGTGCCGGCTATAAGGCCATTTGGTGTTTAGTGGGGCGGCAGGAGTCTAGACCAAAAGTCGAGGATGTAGCGATGATGCGAAGTGACGTCCAGCATTCACCAGCGGATATGGATTTTCTCCAGATGATAGATCATAGCAGTAATTTCCTGGATATAGTACATGTCTTTTCGGCTCCCGTAAAAGAGAAAGAATCCAGAGTCTTCAAATATGCGACCATGCGCAAACCTGTCGTAATAACCAAGAGAACCCAAGTGAACGACGCAAAGAACACTCAAATAAACACCAAGGGTAAATTAAGCTTATCTCTCAACGATGCAGTATGAAGACTCTCGAATTCATCTCTTCGCTGATTTTTCTTGCTGTTCCCGCATAGCCGCACGTGCGCTTCTGCTACCTCCCAGCTTCGGTCCCTTTGGTCTGTCGTCCTTTTTCCCTCGGGTGGCTGCAGAGGATGATGCAGCAGGCGCGGCGCGCCGACGACGGGTTGAGATGGCGTCCATAAATTCTCGTCGGAACTGCTCTGCAATTCGTTCATCCGCTGCCATTTCATCATCTGGGTGCTGATCTGCCTGTGGCTCATCGTAAATTTCCACTGGGGAGAGTGAATCGAATTAGCTTCATGATCAAAGGTATAATAAAACACAGAGGTAGAAGCAAAGAAAGGGGACATCATACATCTACTCTCCCGCAAAATCTCCTCGACAAGCTGATCTCTCTTCATGTCATCACTGTTCCGCCGTCTGCGGTCTCGTAAGGGCTTTCCGTCCTTTCCTAACTTGCGGCTCTTAGTAGGGTCATCAATGACCTCTAACTCTTCGCCTCCAATCCGTCTTTTAGCTGCCTCAGTGCGCTCGATATTTCGCATCTTAGCATCCGGGCCAAGATCGATCTCGTGCAATTTTCCAAGCGCAGCTGGCTGTTTGTTGTTGCGCGCTTCGCCTGCCGTTTTCGCGAGGTTTTCTTGCTGTGCAGCCGCGGTACTAGAATTTTGGACGTTGGAAGAGACTCCCTCGCGACGTTTAGCTAGCTCAGCCTCTACATAGGCCATCCTTTCCCGCGTCAGTCTCCGTGTATTTGTCCATCCAAGTAGATGAAGCAATGGTCAACTTACATATGCTTATCGACATCGGCTGCCATTCCTGTCTGCGGCGCAAATCGATTGACAGCTGCCTGAACTTCCTCGGCGGTGGCAGCCGACTCCATAAGTGCATCCGACGATGCCACCGTACCCGATCCAACACTCGCCGATGTGCTGGATGTAGAGTTGGCGAACCCGATCCCGCCTCGTCGGTTCCTTGCTGCTTTTCTCAATCGCAGAATCTCTTGCACAGATAATTTCTTATCGGGCCCTTCATTGTCGGAGCCTTGGTCGTTTTCGCGGCCTTCAGGATCGGTTGGTGGCGCTGCGGCGGGAGCTTCGGCCGTCATTGTGGTTCCGACCGCATTTCCATCGTCGTCATTTGCCTCTTCGACTCGTTTGCGATAGAATTTTCGGCGCTTGAAAGGCCGAGGTACCAGATCTTCTCTAGGTGTGTCCGTTTGGGTTTCGACGTCCGCCATTTTGAGGTAGGGTAGGAGGAAAAAGAAGTCGATAATGGAGCTGTTATGGCGAAACTGACTTCATGCCTTGTTGCGTTGCCTCGGTTCGACTTTCACTATGAACAGGGCTGGGTTCGGAACTTGCCGGAAGGCGGTCAGACTCCCAGGCATAAACAATGACTGGAAATTTTGACCTGCTGGACTAGTGTAAAAATGCGTATGAATTTGAAAATTTTATCATGAAATGGATTGCTTACTCCGGTAAAGGAGTTCTGTAGATGCCTTTAAATAGCAATGACATGTTTACAGCGTTAATTGAAGGACGAAACAAGGGCTTACTTATGTTGTAAAGCGTCATAACAAACTTATATTTAACGGCGGCAATATAAAGTTCATTTTGCGTATCACAAAAAAATTTTTTTTTTAAAAAAAAAAATAAATAAATAAACAAGACGAAATAGAATTTATTAGAATAAATAAACTTGAGAACACAGAAAACGCCGGTCATGATATCATATGGTATATGCTCAAGTGGAGAGGGTCTAATTCGCTCAAAAATATAAAGGAAAAGGAAATAATCAAATGACTTCATCACGCTCCCATCCAGTGGGCCTCATATGAGTGATGCTCTTTGTTGGGTGCGGTTTCTCTGGATTATAGTAATTGCTGTTGAAAGGATTGGGATCCTCATTCTGATCGAGATTGCCAAGAGTGTGGTTGACTTCGCGGTGCTTGGCCTCATCGGCGCGCACATACATCAGCAGGTCCTTTACAGTCTGACTGCCCTCAGGCATCTTCCAATAGCCCACTGCAATATCAGGCGCAGGCATATTTGTCCACTTTGGAAGCTTTCCAGCCTCAATGTCGGCAATAGCTCGCGAGTACGTGAGCACAGCCTCTTCCTCGAGGTATCCGACAAACCGGTGGCAGATGCGCGGCGAGATGAGGTACGCAAAGAAGAACCCGTTGAAGAAGACACCCTGCGCTCCGAGGACCATGATGCGCATGAACCAGCCTGGCTCGGCCATTTTGAGGAAGGTAAGAAGATGCATACGCTCATTGTAGGCTTCTTCAAGGAGCGTTTCGATCCTTTGGCCAAAGGTGTTAGCTAATGATTTCAGGAATGATTGCTTGTTTATTTTTTCGTAGAAAAGTGACTGACCATCCATTGTCTCGTCGGAGCTTCCGCATACTGCGGAGATGACGGAGCATTCCTCCAACCATTCCAGGAACACCAGCAACGCTCTCCAGGAAGATGAATCTGATCAACCATTTCCGCTCGTTCATGGTAAATTTGGGAGGCTTTTCAACGGCGGCAGCCGCAGCTGTCTCGCTCTTGGACACTTCCTTATCATGGCGGTAGCCAGTACACAAATCTGTTCCCCACCGCAGCAAGCGGACGGTGCCCAGAGCAATCCAGTCTGACCAATCTTTTGCTTCGCGGTGAGCAACTACAATGTCATCCATTTGCTTCTCCGTAAATCTGTGCATCGGCGGCGGAAAATTTAGCTTTGAGATGGCCATCAACTAAGATTTCAGGCTGAACATACACTGGATGCGGCCATGCTGGATCGGTTTTCCGGACTCTGGCTGTGCTCTCTGCCGGAAAAACTTCCTTGAGTTGGAACCTTTGGGTCGAAGAAAATTGCCGCCTCGAGTCTGCGGTATTGACATAGCTTGTCCGCAGCTTGGTGGTGACAGCCGCAGCCGCGTAGCCGCCATGACGGCAAGATGCATTCGCCGACAGCCGCAAGATGTGTGCTCCGGCTTGTCTGGAGAGGGTACTCCGTGCAGGCATGCATACTGTGGAGTGGTACATGACCGGTGAAAAACACTATCCGGATTTCACGGTAGTGCAACAAGGACAGGCTTGAAAAGTGGTGATATTGTCTTATGATTCAGGACAAATTAGGCTGCAGAACAACAAGATGTAAATATCAAAAACATGCCACAACTCAAGGGCCATCATATATACAGCAAACATAATCAAATGACAGGGCCCGACTTTTCCTCGATCTACGGTCCATGTGCTAGACTCGGCGCGGACAGGTCCATGCCATCCGAACAATGAGCCCCAGCTGTCAAGCAAACAAGGTATAGCTGCGAAAAGAGAACGGAGAGTTGAGTAGGACAACCAAGGGTTGTTGCTGCTGGAAGAGTCATCAGACCTTCTCTGCTCTTGGCTGGCACGGAGCAGAGCGGAAATATGATCCAGGCTCGGAATGCCTTGGGGCAGCCCTAGGCGACGACCTGAGCTACGCCCTTCGTCGCATTGGAGTTAGCGGGAGCTCTCTCGTTCCGACACGCGAGGTTACCCGCGACCTATAGTTAGCCGTTTAACTGTAACTGGCAACCGTCGCCTCCCGGAATCGGATAACAATTGAAGCCGAACTATTCCCATAGTAACTACAGGTCCCTTCCTGTGTACATCGGAGCCTTTCGGAAAAGAACTTTGATCAGAAACTCTGCCAGGCCCTCATTCCTTCCAAAATCTGGCTGCTGACTTTATTTCTCGTACATGATGACTTACGTCGGTCCTTTTTACGTAGCCTATCAGATATGCGGGATGCAAAGGGCTCATTTGTAATGATATATTCTAGCGTTGAGCAAGTTTTCATGTGCACAGTCATATACTCCTATCAAATCATGGAGGATTGTGATTACAGTCAGAGTGACACAGGGCGCACCGGTGGAGTCGGAAGGACTAGCCGTTCTAAAGGCGTCCTTGCAAATAAATCACAGTAAGATACAAGCCAATGACTCAGATTGTCTTTGCTGCTCCACTCAAGGGGAAAAAAATCATCAATGAGTTTTCCTCATTTTGTATTATATCGCTCGTTTCCTGTCACATGTGTGTGCCGCATAAATATCAAGCCATTTTGTTGAACGGGTGCATGGGTAAAGCCTCACGCTTGAAATCCACTCTCGCCGACCTTGGTGTCAATGCTCTCCTTGTCCAACTTTGTGACCTGGGCAGCACTTGGACCTTTGTTTAAGTCCTGAACCAACTTATCAATGGAATGCTGATCTCCTTGAGCTTCTCCAATAACCTAGGGAAATGAGTTTAGAATCCAGTCCGATTTGAAGCTTCTGCGGAATAGAGATTTGGATAACTCTGCTGGGGAAATGCCACATATCAAACGATAACACGCACCTTTCCGTCACTGCTGTTCTTGACCCATCCTGTAAGGCCGTACGATTCGGCCCTGGATTTGGTGAAGCTCCTAATAGTCGGATGAGTACGGTTGCTGAACGTTTACGAAACTATGGAAAAATAAAAATTTACCGGAAGTTGACACCTTCATTTATTATAATGTAATAAGCAAGGTTAGCCAACGCAGAAAGTGTACCATGAGAGCTATTCGGCGGATTATATCTGCCTACCTTGTACCGTCCCGTGGACTTTGAAAGCAATCTAGAGCAGTTAATAGTTGACATGTCCATTGGAGAACCCTTGTAAACGTACTCTTTGGGACATTTTGCCTGATAGAGTGTGAAAGAAAGTAATTCACTGAATCGTGATCCAATTGTTGTTCAAGAGTCCTTGGGGTCAATGAAGACGAATGAGGATGAAGCAACACGTTCGACATATGAATGATGTCACTCTCTTAGCGGGCAAAACAAAGAGTATAGCTACTCAAGTGCTTATGAAGGGCAAGCCCAAAAAAAAGGTAGAGGTACTTAGATTGAGACCGCCACCGTGCGTTTCCCCCTGAGCCCCCCTCATGCCCTCAAAAGCTTAAAAACCCAAAAGGTTGGAGTATCTTTGAGTACTCCGTAGAGCTGGGGTAGTCACATCTTCTGGATGGAGCGTTGTGAAGACAATTGGCAAAATGTTAGGTACAGGCCGGTACGAAACGGTACGGGACGGAACGAGGAAGCCAACAAACGGTTCGAGAAACCAATGGCGGAATTCGGCGAGGGACCCCTTTTGGCCGAAAGAAGAGAAAAAATAACATTGACTGACCCCTGGGACCATGATGATGCACAATACATCCAAGAATATACAAAGGTACTCTAATAATAATGGTAGTAATACTAATTTACCTAAAATTGATATTATTTTAAAGTTGAAACATCCTCAAATGCCTCTTGAAGCACGGTTCATCAAACTAACTCTCCTTCGGAACAGTAACACCCTCAGGGCAAATACTTTTTTCCCATTAGTATTCTGTCCTTTCACCTATGAATATCAATCACGCCCTGACGCATCTGAGAGCCTAATTGCTCTCATTCTCAAAGGCTTGCTGAGGCGATCGTAAGAAATTGACCACCGATCCCTGCGTGGTTTGCTCAGCCAACCATCGACGCCTCCATTCCTCCTCTAGTGCCGGGCAACACCATCAACCCCCTGAAGCAACCAACGCAGATCTCTCGTGAGGACCCGCTCCCACGCCACATTTGGCACACAAACAGTTCAACCTACACCAGAAACTATCGCAACTCACTGCTTCATCCAAAGCCACGATAAGAGGGACGTTAAGGCTGGCGCCCTCACAGCTCCCCGCAATTGTTGACTCCTATATTCGTGAACCCCCACGGCGAGCCACGACGCAGACATGGCGTTTGCCGAGAGATCAACAACGCCCGTGCCGACTGTTGCGGTGGTGCCAGACCTTCGATCACAATCACCTTCTCCATCGGCATCACCAACTCCAGCCATTTCTGCAATTCCACATCTTGAACGCTGCGCATCAACTACATCCTCAGCTTCGAGTCTATCGGGGTCCTCTTCTGCATCACGGGTCTCGAGCAATGGCGACCCCAGGCGCCGAGGCTATCTACGACCACAACCCACTTCATTCGCCGAATCAGCTCGAAATAGAGAAAGTGTAATGAGTTTGGGGAGCATCGCCCATCTTCAGTATTACTTCGCACGAACCGGCTTGCTTGATGGTAAAGGCGCACAGCTCGCTCGTCCCGACGATAAGTCTACAGACCAGAAAAATGAGTCTCGGCGAATACGCACCCCAGAGCTCTTCCTTACTCTTCCGGCGCCGCCTTCTGCAGCAGAGTCATCCTATAACAACAACAATAATAATAATCTACGGGACCCAAAGATAGCAGATACCTCACATGAACTGCACTGGGGCAGTGGCTTGGTTGGAAGCCCGGTTGACGAAAGCGATGCGACTGATGACGACTGGGATGATAATGAGCCCGCTATGCTTCCTCCTACTGTGAGCACGTACAATTACCGAACCAAATATGTTCCCCCGCCACCGAGCCCACGGCAGCTGAGAAAGGAGCTGAGGGAAGCGGTGCGCATTGCGCGACAGACCTTGCAAGAGGTGGACCCACGAAACGTCCCGAAGCAGGCTGAAGCTGGCAGTGACAAGGATCATGCCGGTGAGGAAACAAACCACGTTTCTCCAGAAGCACACAGCTCGAGACAATCCCCGAGTTCTCCGACCACTCCACAAGGCTGGTATGAAATCCAAGGGGTTCATCTGGTCGACGTCATGACTTTGGCTATCCGTGCGGCAAAGGTGTATTACACTAGCCACGAGAACCCAGCACGACTGGCGGCTATCAAGTCTGAGCGAAAGATTCGTGAAGAGTTACTTGCAGTCCTTGATGTCTTGAAACGCATGGCCACGCGAGATTTTGCCGGAGGTATCCGCGAAGCCGAGATTGACACTCTCCAAAAATGGTTATCCGACGTAGATCGGATTGTGAACTTAGAAGAGGTTCAAGAACGACAAGAGGTCAAGGAGCGCAGAAACCGGGAATGGCTTGATGGAGAATGGCAAGGACGAGAGCTCGAGCGCGAGTGGCTCTTCCTGAAGTCCTTTGACAATGACCCTTGCGATCTGCCGCCATGGACGCCAATTGCTTCAAGCAATAGCATACCCACAGAGTTTCTCGCGGCGTTCAGGGATGGAAGGCGGCTGATAAACCTGCATAATCAGATGGTTCGCAAGTCCAAGCGACCCTTTGGCGAAATAGCCGTATTCCACAATGATACGGCCAAACCATATCGTTGCGCCGAAAATCTCCGATTCTGGCGAAAGGCGGCGGAAATTCGCTGGGAGCTTAAACTGGAGTTCGATGTGATGGGCATCGTGCTAGGGGAGAATCGCGATGCGTGGGCAGCCTTCGAAGCTGCCATTTTCACATGGTGCAAGGGCGTTCGTGAGGAACTTACCATTGAGTGGAAGACAGAGGCGGCTGAAAGAGCGGCTAGTCGACCAGGCACCGCGCAGACAGTCTCCGGAGGCGGAGCATAGGGTCTTGCGAAAAGGACAACACGGTTAAGACCCGCGATGTATAGGCCTCAATCTGATGATTATTGAGTACTTTGCTCTTGGTCAGCATAAGTTATCAGTTTAGCCTCAATCTGCTTCATTCCCTTTCTGAAAAATTTGTCGAGGATTGGGTAAAATTATTGTTATTGCATGAGCATTGGAGTCTTAGACATTATTGATAAGAGATTGCATTTCTAACAGTGAGAGTACAAGAAGCGGTTATAGAGTATGAACATGACTTCACTTACTTTATATATTACCTTTTCATCAGTTTTCTTCTCCTTCAGACCAATTCAAAAGGAGGACTTCTGCAGTAAATGCCATGGGACGAGATGTGACAGAAAACTACATAAGGACAAAAAGGTGCAGGCTTTTGGAGAGTTTAGAGTTTCAGGGGCTGAAGCAGCTAGAGCACCACATAGTTTGGCGCAAGGATCTAGTTATTCGTGTTAGACCCGATGACTTCAGGTAAGTATACAGCACCTGACAGTAGCGGAAGCACAACCTCAGCTTACCCCTTACTCCGACAAATAGTGAAGAAGCCCCTCCACTAAAGGGTCCACGGAATGATGACCCGTCACTTTTAGCGGGGGAGCCCTTGCCTGGAATAGCCGAGGCCCGCCAACGTGGGAAAGTTAACCAGGGTTTCCAATGCATGGCGATACCACAGCTTACCCGGCACGCAGTACAATTCCAAATGGGAAACTCCGTCAACAACACGACCATTAGTTTCAACGACACGGCAAAAGCAACGATAATTTGATTGGACTCTTCTTGCTCATCTTGACGAATATGGGATGCCTATCTTTTGATTTTCTCAATCTTGATGGTGATTGTGTGAGGCAGGGTATCTTTTCCTGATGATGACGGTGATGATGATGATGACCTCAACCAGCGAGACGGACCCCCTAGCGGGTACCTTCTGCAGGAAGCCCTGCAAGTGCTTCGTTGGTTTCCACCCGAACCCAATTTTGTCTCTGCCCCAAGTCTCTCGCTGCTGACATTATTGGTTGCTCTTCTGCTGTACTCTTCCCTTTTCTGTGGAGTTGATTCATATCGTTGGTGAATGGGACGACGCGGTCATGGTCTGTGTGCTGTGCAATTGGTGTTTCGTTCAACAACCCCCCCAATCTACTTGCATCGCTCCCCCTAAATGATGTGGTGGTGCCTGTCGCTGCTTCTGCGCTCATTACCCGATATCTCGCCATCTGAAACATTTGAATCCCTTCAATCCTCATCCGCCACATTGCACCTCAATTCTCGTTGCAAGCTGGGTCCTTTCTATTTGCAAGTCATGAAAAGCTTTGCTACGTGACTGAATTTACCGCTATTATAGCTTACAGTCAAAACCTTGAACTGTTCTTCCCACCAATCTCTACCGTTAGCTCTACTGCTTCTCTCGTTCGCTCTTTCCCAATTAGCTTGGACCGGCGCGGTCTTCATCCGCAGCGCGTTCCGGAAAGCAACAACGTAACTCTGCAAAAACGAACGTGTCAACAACTACCGTGTGCGGTCGCACTTGCCGTGACTCGAATGCTCTCAATTGCTCAACCCAGCGGATTGGAATTGCAGCGTTCTAGAGGGCGGCGCCTTCCTTGTTCGGCTGCAACACAAAGTTTGGGCCCATACGCGTTCCCGGTGGATGCCCATTGTTGTCCCCAATGGGCTCGAACTCTGCCCAACCATCGACCCGTCGCACCTCCAGAGGCATGTCAGGTTCTAGTTTAGCTCTATACCGCGCACATATCGGAGACCGGTTAACTCATCAAATCGACGATCTTGATAGTGATCTCTCTTCGATAGTAAGCTCTTGCGACAGGATGGGATTCTCAGAAATGTCTGATAGCGATAACGAAAACATGTCTGAAATTGACTTTCAAAAGTGCCGAATACCGGATCTTGAAAAAGCTTTGTCACAGCTAAGAACAGAGTCACGACTGAGCGGTCTCCCGGATACACAAGATTCAGCTCAAGCAATGACCATCATCAATCATTCTACGCCCGACTCTGCCGCTGTAGGCGGTGAAGCACGACATGAAGTGTCATTTGGCAAAGCATCGCAGTCAAAGCATGACGCGCATGCGATTACTATTTTCCAGCAAAACAACCCCTTAGATCTATCGGAAGACTCTTTTGCGGGTCGTATCGGCCAACTGGCGAATGCGACAATCTCCCGCCCTACCTTATTAAAGGATATTGCGAAATCACCCACCGCAGCCGCAGCCGCACAAGCCATCTGCGAGGCTGCCAACGGCATTCAATCGAGGCTATCTCTAACATGGGACGTTATTAGGCAAGCTGGTTGCGAGGATGACCTTGATTGGGCTTTGCAAGCGGGTAGACCGAGCTTGGATAGCATTGATAGTCTCCTCAATCGCTACAAATCCTTCGCTTCTGAATTGACCACGGCAGTTGAAAACTTCAACCTGCGCGAAGAGTTTGAAAGTCATACAAAGCAAAATGTGGTTACAAGTCCATCCGAGAAGGCTACTGGTCTTTTTGAAAACCAAGTAAAGCGAGCACAGCAAAATTGGGCCCAACTCTGTGCCGCTTTGAAGTCGGTTAAGGAAAAAATCGAACTCGCTCTTGAATGGGACGAGCTCTGGCATACCGTCGTTGGTGATATCGAAGCCGAAACCGATGCTCTTACAGATCTGGTCTTTGTAATGGAGGAGCGGAGACACGCCTGGCTGTCGCACAGTTCTGTTTCCGCGCAAAATGGGGAAGAAATGGCTATTGATTTTGACTCCCTTGAATACAAAACTCATCGTCTCAGCGTTCCTTCACCATATCCCAACGCGTCGGGCGTGACTCAGCCGCAGCCCATTCCCGCGAATGATTCAAATCTTCTGGCCCTTTTTGCTCGCCTTCAACCTTTAAGAGCATCGCTCGACTTTTTGCCCTTCCGACTCACAGTCTTCCTTGAGCGAGCAAAGTCGATTTTCCCGTCCGCTTGTGCGCTCCTTGAAGCCAGAGCCCAGGGCGTCGAGGAACGGTGGGCTAGACTGCACTTGGATACAGAAGCGCTCAAAAAGGAGGTTGGGGAGGACCGTTACTTGGTAGCGTTTAGGTCGGCATTCAAGCAGGCTCGACAATTGGCGCAGTCAATTGATCGAGGCATCTCGAAGCTAATGGAGAGCATTGGCAGCGAGATGCAGAAGAGCAATCCGACTTTCTACAGGGACCGCCTCTCGGATTATCAGTCCAAAAAGGAGCACTATGTTCCTTCGATCCTAAAGGTCATGTCGATCATGAAGGATGCCATGAAGGACAGGGCTTCAGTTAGTCGTGAGGTCAAAAATCTTGACGCCGAAATCGAAAAAGTGTGGCTAAGAATCAACACCAAAATCCAACAAACCGACAAGGCTGTTGATGAGGTCTACGTCAATACAAAAGGGATCTCTACCAATACTAACGACGTATTAAATGTCAAGCCTCCCGTCCGTGATTCGAGAAACGGGGCCGCTACCCCTTCGTCGTCTCTTTCCCCCATGGATTGTTCCAAATTCACCGATAAACTCTCAGAACCCCTCACGCCGGCAACCACTGTCGACACTGAGGATGGCAGCCTGAAGCATCCCACTCCTGGCCACACCTCACCGAAATTTTGCGTACCCCGGCCTACCACAATTACTCCGACCGGGACTGCCTACTATAGCAGAATTCCGCGACCTACTCCTAACTCGCGTGCTCTCACCTCGGACGCAAGTGCACCTAGCAGCAGGAAATTGTCTCTTGATAGCGACGTATCGGTTCCTTCAGTCGCAGCTATCACAAACCATTCTATCCCGAGTCTCCGGAAATTTTCGTCTACCTCGTCAAACAGACGACCATCTCTCAGCTCGTCCGAAGGTGGCAGCTCAATAAGACACTCGGGACCTACATCGGGACCTAAGCCAAGATGGGCCTATAGTTTCAATCCGAGAGGCCTGAAGGTTGGCAATCAACTCAGATCCTCGGGGCTGACAACGCCGTCGCCGTATCACAAATACAATATCCCACAGCTAGGTACGCCTACTGCGGCACGGTCATCCTCGTCACTTGCTGGTGGTTCGCCGTCTGCAGTTCGGCATCCTCTCACTGCTGCTAATCTCGAACGCGGCCGCGTTGGGTCGCCCGCTCTAATTTCGCCACCTTTTATGATAGAAGAATCGGCAGTTGGAGCAAGCTTGGCCTCCCGACGCCCATCCTATGCCCACCTACATTCCTACTCGCATACCACCCGACCTGGACCGGGACCCCTGACACCGCGCTCATCATTTGGTACTGAAATACAGCGGCCCATTATGCTGAAAAAGCGCGCATCTGCTGCTCATCTTGGCGGGGGATCTGACTACTTTGGTGCTAATCGATCAGTATCCCAAGTACGTGAACGTGAGGCTGCCCTTTTTGCTGGTAGACCGTCCACCTCCATGGGCAGACACTCCAATTTCAAAGCGGGCCCTGCTACTTCGTCTCTGACGTCGGGCCCCGCGTTTTCTCCTGCATCCTCCTGGATGGCGCGCTCTCGACGATACAGCAATTCCAACGGCATCGGCAATGGGAGAAACAAGCGAGCAAGCTTGATTCCTCTGCCCTCTCCGCCAGCTGTGCAGTCACCGCCGGCCATCGAACTCGATATGCCGGTTCAAACTCCGCCTTCTATGCTGGCTTCACGCAGGTTGACTAGCCGTGCCTCTTCTTTTCTTGGAGAAAAGCCAAAGTGGCGTTAAACACTTGATTGAGAAGCACAGTAATGATCATAGTGTCTTCCACGCCTTCACCTTTTTGTTCTTTTTTATTTCCAGTTCACAGTTTCCTGTCTTCCTCGTTACTTTTCAGTTTTCCCACCCTGAGAAAGGGATTTTTCTGGATTTAAATTCGTTTTGAAAAGCCTCTCCCTGCAATTGAGCGCGGCGTTTTGTCTTTAACTTCAGGCTCCTGCCGATGGCGAATTGATTGTCTAGCATCTCCCCATGTGGAGGGAAGCGTTTCGGGTTTTCGGTTGTTTTTATGTTCTCCGGTGTGGGACACAGTACGGAATGGTGCAGGAAGATACCTGGCTACTTTTTGTTGATTTCTGTCTTTTTCACAACTGATTTTTATTTTTTATGGTGGAGTGTCGGTCTTGTGTGTCTTTTGTCCTCATACCACGTGCCTCTGGTCCGCTGTTTGGTTCTCCATCTTCTGTTCGGTTCTGTTGTTTTCAACGTTTCCTGCGTGTCTTTGCTTATTGTCTTTCGATGTTAATCTGTTCTGTTCTGTTCTTCTCTTCTTGTTTCGGTTTCTTGTCGACAACAAGCGACACCCTTGTCGCACTGGATATTGTTGAGCCGCAGTCGTCCTTGGAGCCATTTACATTTTTCTTTTCTGTCCCATTCTCACCAATGGTTGACGAAAGGAAGATGTGGATGTTGATGCCACGACTGGCCTGGAACCAATGCCCGTGCGTTTGTTGTATTGTTGTTGCCTGATGGTTACTTTAAATGGATGTATTCGCTGACGGACCGTTGTTGGGGGCCGTTGATGAGGAGACGGGAGGATTAGAAGATTGAAATGTAACCATTGTCGAGTAGTTTTGCCTGACCTATCGGTCGAGTGAACTGGCACCGATGGTTATCGTTTCTTTTCTTTTTCTCTCGTTCACATTTCTTCGGCTCTTTCTTGTTCCTACTTTCTTTCTCAGCATATTTGTGCATTTCCCTTCTAAACCTGTTCTTGTTGTTTCGTCTCTTTTCTTCTCTTCTCTTCTCTTCTCTTCTCTTTTTTTCCTTCTCCCGCTCTCCTTGGTTTTCTTCCTTCCGCCGACACAACGATTACTTCCCACGCACGCGGAGCACACACATTGGCATGTACATGAGGACACACATACATTCAAACACTGCAAGATACAAGACAGACGAGCAGGCTGGCGTTTCTAAGGGGGGATTCTGCAATGCATAGGGTATAGGGGAGCATACCCTGGGATTCATTATCAGCATTATTAGCATTACTTCTTGGTGGCTGGCATGCATACATGGCATACATGCGCTCTATTTTCGGTGCATTGTATTGCATTGCATCACATTAAAATTTCAATTTCCTTCCTCCTTTTTTCCCTTGGTTTCTTCTTTTTTCTTGTCCCCCTCCACCTCCTTTGAAAAGTACCTTGTGTGGTTTCATCTTCCATGCTGCGTGCTAACGTAGTATACGCAACATAACAATTCTTTGCTGTGTATTGATATTATCATTATTAGCACTTGCATTACTGCTATTAGAACACGACTTTGGACAACTTTATTGGACATTGCTCCTTTTGCTGCATTGGCTGCCGCCGTTGGATTTGGTACCACCTCCCTCATTCTACGAGCGCAAGGGACGAAGATATTATTGTACCATGTTGATTTCAAAGACTTTCCGTATGCAATGCACATGAAAGACAAAGCATAAGACGATACGTGTAGAGTGCGAATTAAAGTAGTGGTAGAAAGAGGGAGAGAGGAAATAGAATTCATTGCTCGCGAGGCTTTTGGGATCTTGATATTGTAAAAACAATTGAGTGGATAAGTTAGGTAGTTTGGCTGGATCGAATCAGAACGCCCTGCATACATATACAGATAAAACTACTATGTGTTCCTCCTTTGTCCTACACCCTTCACTTTTGCATCACGAGCGCTCGCAAGACGTGCTCGCTCGCCTCGTCTCGCTTTGCCCCTGCCCGCAGCTCAGGTCGAGCCGCATATCGACGGCACGGGTTTCGCCCTGCGGTAGATATAACTCGATACACAAGTCAACTGGAGTAAACAAATCTTCCAATATCTCAAAACGTTCCTGGCAGAACGCGAGCAGCTCCCCCAACCAAGCAACAAGATCAGAACTGAAAAGGTTGAAATAGAAAAAAAAACAAAAATGGTATCTGCGCCCACTGAGCCCCACGCTACTGGTTGGTGTTTGCACGCCCCCCGTTTTTTTCCGTCCCGTGAAACGGTATGGATGTCGAACAATGTGCTTGTTTGGGCGAGGCTTTTACTTCATCTGCTTGGCGACACGGTCCTCGAGGGTCTTGACGTAGCCTTCTATGCGCTGGACGGCGGATTGAAGGTTCTATTCATTGCGCAAAGTTAGTTTATGAGGACTTTCAAAACGCATGCGGATGTAGCGTTGTGTGACTTGTGTTCTGTAACTGCGCAGAGAAGGAGCAGCAGGGCGTTCAATGTAATGAAGTAAGGAAATACAGCGGGTGGCAAGTGTAGAGGGAAAGGAGATTGAGAAGACGAGGACGAGGAAAACGTACGTAAATGTCCTCTTGCAGCAGGTCATTGGAAACCTTATACTCGTTCAAAACGTAAAAGTACATGCCTGCGCCAGCAGCGAGAGAGCCGAACAAGAAGCCGAAGAGACTGCGAACATTAGCTCTCGTCCCCAATCCTAATCCTTATGCGCATTTCGGGAGATCGGCTCTCTTGGAAAAGGATCGTCTGGAGCGATAAGTCTTCAACGGGGTAAAAAGAAGCAGAGTGAAGATAGGGAAGCAGAATATGCCCCACGTCAGCGACAGCAGAGCATGGGGATCAATTCCGATCATCACAATGGGGGCTCATTGCCGGATAAGCTCTACATGAGCTCACCCGAAAATGCCGAGGGGGGCTCGAATCGAAAAAGGGTCCAATGGCTTCGTAAAAGCCGACAATAAAATCTTCCCGGATAAAGGACACTTACCCTCCTCTGAAAGCGCCGACGGGCTTTCTCACGGGCAGAGCACCGCTAGGCGTCTGCAATCGTCGTGCGCTCGTGGACAAGGCTCGTGAGCCGTAACCTCCTCTTGAGAGCACAGTGCGCATTATCGCGTTGGGTACCATGATTGGGGATCTTGTGATTGAGGAGAGAAAAACGAAGAGACGGGCTTCTCCTGTGAGAGTCGTGTCTCTGAGAGAAAGGAAGAAGAGGAGAGAATGACTCTGGATGGGCAATTGAGGCTTTGAGGATCGCAGGTCCGACTGGTCGTGTGTCGCTCTGCTTTTGCTGGGGGTTGGAGGGAAGAGAAGTACGTAGTGCGTGAGCGAGAGACAGAGAGTTGGAGCGTGACGTTGGGAGAAGGTACAGGAGTCACTAACTGTAGCTTGGTAGCTTGCAGGTATCTCGGGCCGGTGGGGACTTTTGTCTGCGCAAAGCGCCGAGTGCAGCGATCTTGTACAAGAATCCCTATATTTTCCTCAAATACTATTTTATCTCCCTTACGACGAACAGAGAAGCCGTGCGGCCCGGCTGGCATACAGCAATTAGGTTTAGAATCAGTCTCATCTAGAATCATTTGCTTTGGCTGACGGAATAGTTATGTTACTTGTGATCCCTCACCCGAATTCCCCCCCCTCGTTCGAGCTTTGCCGAGCTTGCTTCTACGTGAGGGGGAAAACCAAACGTTGCTTTCCCTTTTGCCGGCTTAGTCTCTGACCATATCACTTGGGGGGCAAAAGAGGCCCCTCTTAGTCGATGGCAAATTATTGTGGCAGCTGATCTCTCCATGGAAGTGCTAGTTGCAGAAGAATACAGTGATAATTCTATCATCCATCAGACTGTTTGATTATTTGTCTCTTCTCTGATTTGTTTGTTATTTCTGTCCCAAACGGGAGAGCTCTTTGGCGCCAATCCCAAAGTGGAAATCATGATCAGGTTATTCTCGGATGATGTAATGATCTATTTACACCACCCAATTTCACTAAATTGCGTTAACAGGTCTGGTAATTCCACGCAACACGTCTCTGCGCGTAGAGACGCGATTGTTCGCGACTCCCCAGGACCCTGAGGGCAGATACACATATCCGATTCATGCCCATTGAAACACATTAGAACCATACTATTTACCCAATAACTCTTTCGTCTTTGTGCAATTGACCCTGATAATTGAGTACCGAGACTGCACTCCTCAACCTGACGTCCTATCTTTTCTTTAGGACCTTCTAGCCGTTTATCTCAACCATCACACGTACTCCCACGGGCATTGTACTACCAATTCATTCTAAACCCTCCGAGACATTATTCCTGAGACTCAGACATGGCCACGTCGTCGCTCAAGCGCAAGGCAATTGACCTCGCTGCCGCCGAGGCCAAGAAACCAAAAGCCAACGCCAGCATCACCTCCTTCTTCGGCCCGCCAAAACCCGTGGCATCGACGTCCTCGACCAATCCTGCCACAGCTCCATCAGCACCACCTGTTGCAAAATTCGAGAAGGATAAATGGCTTGAGAAGCTGACTGTTGAGCAAAAAGACTTGCTGAAACTCGAAATCGAGACTCTGCATGAGAGCTGGCTAGCCCATTTAAAGGACGAAGTCCTGAGCAAGGAATTCCTTGACCTTAAGCGGTTTCTCAAACGCGAGGGCGAGAGTGGGAAGAAGGTCTTCCCGCCTTTCGAGGACGTTTATTCTTGGTGAGGCTTTAATTTTCACCTCTACTATATTCCAGATCATGCCTAGACAGTATCTAACAATGACCACCAAGGTCCCGCCACACGCCTCTGCACACTGTCAAATGCGTCGTGGTAGGCCAAGACCCCTACCACAACTATAACCAGGCGCATGGCCTAGCATTTTCCACACGTCCTCCGACCCCGGCCCCACCGTCTCTCAAGAACATTTATATTGCGCTGAAGAAGGATTACCCGGGGTTCCAACCCCCGCCGAAGAACGGAGGCCTTTTGACCCCTTGGGCAGACCGCGGCGTCTTGCTGCTGAATACGTGTCTGACCGTACGTGCACACGAGGCAAATAGCCATGCGAACCGCGGCTGGGAAAGATTTACCCAAAAGGTCATTGATACTGTGGCCAAAGTGCGCACTCGCGGAGTTGTTTTTCTCGCCTGGGGCACCCCGGCCGGCAAGAGAGTAGCCAAGATTGATAAAAAGAGACATTGTGTATTGCAGAGCGTGCATCCGAGTCCATTGAGCGCCTCCAGGGGATTTGTAAGTCGTCTTTGCTCTGTTGAGCTTCTGTTTCAATTCTCCTCCTTCTCCCACCAGTCCCATTGACCTTTAATACTTGACGAAACACTCGCGCAATTAAAGCTAACGACGCATCTAGTTTGATTGCGGCCACTTCAAAAAGACCAACGAATGGCTTCGCGAGAGATATGGCCCCGAGGCAGAGATCAATTGGGACTTGAACGTTGCGCCGGAAGAAGCGGGCGTTTAAAACTCACCATTTAGATCACGACATTCATAGAAACATTTTCTTCCGGTATCCTTCTCCTTCTTGGTCAATTTTATATCATTTTCATTAGACAATAGTTGAGCGCATACAAGTGCTTTTTCGGTATATTCTGATCAAGTATCATGTGTCATTCTTCCTCTCGGTGCTGTTTTCTTTTTTCCCTTCCGCTTCTCGGACTCAGATTCTCGTGCAGGACGAGGCGCTGATCAATTATTCCTATTTTCTGTGCCACCTTTTCGGATCATGGATGTTCAAATCCTTTAATTCATCAAGAGCAAATATTAATATTGTTAACCTTCCAAATCAAACGAAGCGCAATACAGAGAACGCTTTCTTTCTTAACATGTATCAGCCGTAAAGACGTGGCTCAACATCATTTGAGCATACGCCTGCGGTTAAAAGCCACGCTTAAGAGAAGTAAATAAGGGTATCATTGCAAATTTAGATGACAATCGAAATATTCGGTAGTCCTATGACCGTAAATATCACTGACCAATGACCATGATCACTGATCATCCCGTCGCGCACCGCAGACACCGCACCGTCCGCAGTCTCCAGCATTAACGTACTCGCTGCGTCCATCACCACTGTTACCACCACGACACGCGACGCTCTTGCATCGCCAGTGGTCAGCTACTTTGTCCAAGTCGAGAACATGTGCGCAGGCAAGACAGGTGAGGCTGTTGATTGGGTTGGAGAGGGAACATATTGGGCACGATCTTGTTGTTACATCGTCATCGTCATCGCCGCCGCCGCCGCCCCTGTCGTTTACTTCTTGTTCTGCCTTTATTGACTCTGATGTTGGCTCGTTCGGGCTTTTTGACGACGATGAAGATGATGACTTTGCCCGCGGCAAAAGGAAAGAAGATAAGGATGGTGCAGCTGAAGTAGATAAGTCTGATGAGACTAAAGTAGAAGAAGGAGCTGCAGCTGGAGGAATAGAAGCCAGCTTCTTATTGACAATATTCTCATCCCCTGCCTCCTTCTTAATCTGTCTCGTTCGATCTCTCTCCTGGACAGCGCGACTAGCATCGCGCTCGAGATATCGATCGAGATTGACCTGTCGCAACTCGCGCATCTCCGCGCGGACATCTGCATTGTCGCCGTCTTCTTCCTCGCAGACCTTGATTAATCCGTGGCCATGAGAGTCGAGTAATTTCGTTCCATTCCAATCAAGTGCGTCTTCTCCTTCTTCCTCTTTTATCAGCACGCCCTCTCCATCCTCATCATCCTCATCATCGAGGTCACTCTCCTCGTCATCCTCCTCTTCCTTCTTCACAAATTCTTTTCGTTTCTGCTCTTCTTCTTCTTCCTCCTCTTCCTCGCGCTTAACCTGCTGACCGAACCTCTTCAACGCCGCCGCGGCACGCAATTCTCTTCCTCTCGCACTGTTCGCTACTCTGGGTTTGCCTTTTACTATTTTCCCTGCCTCCAAGTCGATTCTAGCATCTTCATCATTGCCGAGTGTTTTGCCATTGATGCCAAACTTTTTCGCGATTCTGCGCTGCTTTTTCTCCGCATACGTCAACTCCTTCCCATCATTTCCTTTCCCTCCTGCAGCCCTCCCCCTTCTACGCTTCCGTCTTCGGGAACGATACGTTCCGCCGCAAAGACTGTGCGGCATGGTTTCAGTCTCTGGGACTGCAACCGCATGGTGTCCATCTTCCGCTACGGTTTGGCCCCGCGACCACATTCCTTCTCCCGTGAAATTCTTTGTCCATAATCCGCGTAGCTCGTCGGCGTATTGGTTCCGAACTTTCCAAAAGGCCCCGGAATGATTCATTTGTACGCAGTGCGCGAGTTCGTGCATCATGACCATCTGCACGTACCGGAACGGTAGCCAGTGGCCTGTGTATGGGGCTTTGAGAACAAGCTGAATGACTTCCCCGGCGTTGAAGTTGCGTCCGACGAATTCCATGTTGGGCTCGTATTCCTCGAGAGTCATGATCGATAGGTGGTGGGTCCGCATGATAGGTACACATATGGCTGCGATTCGCTCAAGGTAGTCTTGCGCGAGAGCCTTGTCGGGCCCCTCGAGTGGCTTGATGAATATGATTCGCTCATTGGGAGGAAGGCGCCGCGCGTTGAGGCGCTGGATGCCAATGGGCATCTTGAGCAGTGAGAGGGTGGCGGCGGCAAGAAAGCGCGAGGGTTGGAGCTGGAGATTTAGTTTGGAAGGAACATGAAGAGAGGGAAGTAATCGAGAGAATCTCTGCACCTATCCGGGGTCTAATAAGGAATGATCAAATGAAAGACAAGTGAAATTAAGGTGTAGGAGCATTGGGATGCGGTCTATAAACTTTAGAATGAAGCCTGGCTTCGAGGTCGCGCCTTATCGATAAGGGTTTGTTGCGGGTCCAAGTGCCGCATGGCTGAAAGCTTCGAGACACAACACGGAGTTATAATTCATAATTCAGCAACAGCTCAGAATTTAGCGTGCTAATAGAAATTTGAGGGATATTTAATGATACTTTTATCTTTTTGCAAATTATTAGTCCTCAAAGACACAAATGACGTAAATAAACATCGTGAGATGCATGATTGTCCCTTCGCCATCTATCCTTTTTCCATTCCTATCTTACAAGCCCGTGAGTAGAGACAGATAAAACGAAGAGATATCTCGAAAAGAGAATTAAAAACGATTCCAACCAACGCCGCGCCAATGATTAAAGTACAATATGAATATGAAAGCGTCGTTGTATCCGCAAATGCAAAAAAAGGGCAAAGTGGAAGATGAAAAAAAAAGAAGATATTAATAAATTTGGACCTCAAAGAGCAGCCGTAGCGTGCTATTTAGAGGTTGTTTCGTTCCTCCCGCCGTTCATTGATATCCCGCGCAATGCGCTTGCTGATCTCGTAACTGCTTATCATGATGGCACATGAAGGCGCCACCTTCAGGCAGCGTGGCATCCAACCTCTAAACAGAGCCCCCGCGCCTTCTTCTCTGAAAATATGCCACAAAAACTTGAGCATTGGAAGTTCCTCTGGGCGTACAGCATTGGATGCAGCAGTGGTTGCAGCGTCTCCAGTATGTCGAAGGACCTGCTGTCTCGTCTTGCCCACATCAAATGGCGTTGTGATGAGCGCGGCAAATGCACCAGACGCCGCACCAGCAATGAAGCTGTCAACAAAGGTGGCAGTATGGTTCTCCTGACTCTGCGTGGGGAAATGGGCTTGCAAGGGTGATCCGAGACTCTCGACCTCATGTCCCCTGGATTGTTCGCGCATTGCGACCAGTTCCTTACGAACCGCTTCATATCCCCACCAATAAAGACCAGAAAACGGCACATCACGCCAAAGAGTTAACACAACTCCTCTCCACAGCGAGCCATAGCCTTGCCTGTGTACCATCTCACTAAGGCTTTTGATCGTTTCGCGAAAGTGGTTCGTTGTCGAATCTGAAGGAGTGGCCTGTAATCTGGTTCGGAACATCTCAATCGGGCTAACAGCAAAGGCTGCGCCAATGCGAGCAACACTTCCTGCTACCAGGGGAAGGTATGGTTCGGAAACGCGATTTCGTAGAGGACTGTGCTTGGAGAATCTGAGAGAATCATAGCCGGTAAAATAGATGACATTGGCGGGTATTGCCATGAGCAATGTCGGGCTCAAGCCTCTCCAGAGGGTCGTGATGCCCTCATTGCGAGCTATCTTTTTGAGTCCGTCAAAGGTGGACGTGAAAGTCTTGCGTTGAACGTCTTCGACCGCGCAATCAGCGGCGGCGGCCTTTACACTTTCTACGCTTGGTCCGGCCAAACAGAACTGCGTATTGTTGTTTATCCAGAAGACTTCTCGGCAGCAGGCAGTGACACCCAGATTTGGCGGGAGTTTGTTTGATGATGAGGGGAGGTCAATGTGAGAGAGATTTCGGAGAGTGGTGATTGGGGAGGGAGTCATCTGTGACTGTAAACGGACACGGACAACGTCCAAGGGAGTCACTGGGAAGCTCAATGTCAGCAAATATCGCGGCAGGAGCTCAAACACTTTATCCTGGAGCAATTACATACCTAGTAATGAGGTCAGAAGACTGCCTGATACTGCAGAGACCATCTTTTGTCCGATGGAAACGGGAACTTCATCGGAAGACGTATCCGAAGGCTTCGTTACCTTCGCAGGGGGCGCATTGGTGCCCGCCATCCTATCGTACGCCTGTTCCAAAGATAATCCAGCGTGGACATTGGGATCCGTGACAAAGCCGTCTGATTGTGGTGATTGCAAGTCAAAAGCCGACATTGGCTTGGCCGAGGCCACAGAGGCAAATTATCTGATGGCGGCAGGACGAGTGAGAGAGCGGCAATAATGAAGTCACCGCAGCAGATTTGCTGAATGCATGTCAAACGGAAAAAAAGAAATGCAAAAGTCAAAGCGGGTTCTAGGAACGTGGTCTTTCGCAGTAGTGGATGACGGGTAGGGAGTAATTTATTCTTCAGTGGTGATGTCGCCCTGCCAGAAGTTTCCGGAGATTCCTTGAGCTTAGAACCGAAGTTTGCTCCACTCGGTCATTGGGTCGGATCTGATAACAATCAAGCGAGATGTCTAGGCCCTGAAAATGAAAGACGTCAGTCATTTCTTTTACGCCATCGATGACTCAGAATGGAGGCTAAATCACCCAGATAGGAAATTATTATCAGATAAAGCTGATCTCCCGGATAAGCAACTAACCTCGACCTTCTCCACCACCATTGAACAATGGTCATGTTGATTACGAGGATGGCGAGCGGCATATCATTATTTAAATCACAGCTGCTTTTTTTGAATCACTAAATATCTGTTGTATAATACATTCATGATTACTTTATTATATATACTTTTTCCCCACCGCCACCTGATCTTGAGATCCATGCTATAATGGACGGCGAGTCCAATCCTGAGCTCGAGTCTTTCCGTCAGAAATGGCGCGACGAAGTCTCAGCTCGTACTAGACAAACAGGAGGCAGAAGAGGTCAGACTGCTATTACAAGAAATCAAAATTTTCCGGCAGCGGAAACCTTTGCGAGTTCATCTGCATCCCGATCGGGACCAAGGATACCGCCTCTTCCCACCGAGAACCGCGACTATGCCAACGAAAAGGGCGAAGACGAGGTGGATCCTAAAGCATACCATGACTTGGAAGTTAAAAGACAGGGTGGGAGAAAGCTTTCGGATGCTGGCAAGAGGATCCAAGAAAATTGGCAACCGCAATCTGCCTTGGAGCACTATGAAAAGGCTGTTGAAAGAGAAACACAGGGTGTCCTTGGAGATAGTTTGAGCTTGTATAGAAAGGCGTTCAGAGTAGGTTTTCTTGATCTCACTGGGAGACTATTTCACATCACCATCTAACAACTATTTGTAAAAAGCTTGATTCGAGCGTCGATAAAGCCTACAAGAATAAACATTTCCCACCGTCGGCTTTCCCGCCAAAGCCGGCCAACAAAGCATCATCGACGCCCACTGCCGCCGCGGCAGTGCCACGCGCCGCTCAGGATTCGACTCACGGCCTTCCTGCATCGATCTCAGAGCTCATCTCGGGATTTTCTGGCCTCTCGATACCCGCAGAGCCACCACCAACTGACGCCTCACCTCCCCCACCTTGCCCGATTGCAGCCATACCTGAAGAAGTGCTGGTGGAAATACTTGTCCACGCTGCTGTGACTGATGTTGCAACACTTTCAATGCTAGCACGAGTGTGCAAACGATTAGCTTACCTGGTTGGCACCGAAGAGCGCATTTGGAAACGCGTATGTTGTGGAGACAAATTTGGGTTTCCCGCGATGCATTACGACTGGCAGTGCACTATCCTCGGTGAACCTTACATCGGTGAGGGCGACCAATTACTTGGTCCCGGAGATTTCCCGGAAAAACACGATGGTACGGGCTTTGTAGGAACGGATCCGCTTACGCTTTCGCTGCTCCACGAGACTTATGCTTCTTCCTGGAGACTTATGTTCCGTTCTCGGCCACGTATACGGTTTAATGGATGCTATATTAGCACTGTGAACTATCTTCGCCCTGGTTCAGCGTCACCAATGCAATTAACCTGGAACACCCCTATTCATATTGTTACCTACTATCGGTATTTGCGATTTTTCCGTGATGGGACGGCAATCAGCCTCCTTACCACTGCAGAGCCAATTGATGTTGTTCATCACTTAGTGAAAGAAAACCTACATAAAAATCACACTGGTAACTTGCCTTCGGCTGTGATGAAACCAGCCCTTCGAGGCCGTTGGAGACTTTCTGGACCTGCCAGCAAGTCTTCCACCGAAGAGGAAGAAGAGGAGGGTGATTTGCATGTCGAGACAGAAGGTGTCGATCCCAAATACATGTACAGAATGCAATTTGCAATGCGCAGCGGTGGGCGCGGGGCTCGAAACAATAAGCTGGCCTGGAAAGGCTATTGGAGTTATAACAGGCTGACGGATGACTGGGGCGAATTTGGATTGCGCAATGATCGTGCGTATGTTTGGAGCAGGGTCAAAAGCTATGGCATGGGATATTAGTAGCTCTGGCGCGCAAAAGCTTCTTACGCCATGGTTCGCGATAAATATGAAGGTACATGAATTGGGATCGTAAATGACGATTATTTATTCCTGTACATATCTGCAATACATTTTGAGCAAATTCTATGCGGATAAACTCAAAGAGTGCCTTGCTCCCTCGGCCTCACAGGTTATGAATGTGGCTGGGCTAGTTATCATCTCGGGGCCAATGAAATCATAACGTTTGAAGGCGGTGAGAGCTCGTCTGCACAGGGTAACAGCAGGTGGCAAAACAGTAGACCAGCAGGGTACCGTCGGCCAAACACACCAAGAAACATTTCAGAAAGTTTGAACGGCTAACTGGAAGTGAGCGAAGTCAGCGATATAGGATGCCTTTCGTTGAAGTTGTCCCAAATTCCTCGTCCTCTAACGCTGCTCCTGGCTGGGCGTACGTCCCCGATACAGGATTTGATCCATCAAAAGCACCCATACAGCCCTCCAGCGGCCGCAAGCGCGCCGCCCGAGAGGTCAACTTTGGCGGAAGAGATAATACTGCGCGACAGAATAATGCTATTGCCAAACACTTAGCAGAGCTAGACAAGGATAATTACCATGATGTTCAGATACCGGTACCTGTTCGCCAGAGAGATGCCGCCGGCAGGGGTAAGATAAATCACATCTCAATATTAAATGCAGTCAAACATGAGAGAGTTGACGGGCTAAAACGTTCAACAGCATCTAAAGGCAAAGTTACGCAGGCCGTACGAAGGATTCTAATGTCTCAGAAGTCATTTGCCAATCATCTAGGAGATGAAGAGGCAGCACTTGCCAACCAGACGGGCCCAATCTCCGCGATCGAAGCCCCTCCGGCAAAGCTCACAAAGACTTCATCCTCTCGTGGAAAACGTGCTTCAACATCAGCTTCAGTTGAGCCTAACTCCGCTCAAGTTACCCCGGGCGTACAATGTCAGCTTCCCGCGTCAGCTGTGACGACCCCGCCTTCGCCAGAAGAGAGCGATCCTTTACTTAAATCCATCGTCCCTTCACCTCCATCACCGGAAGAAATCTCGGCTCTGGTATCGGCCCCTCCGCTCACTTATAATGCTGCTCGCGTCAATCCATCTGATTCGGATTTACCACAGCGTTACTTCTGCGAAATCTGTGGGTATTGGGGAAGAGTACGATGCTTGAAGTGTGGCACAAGGGTCTGTGGGTTAGAATGCAAGGGCATACATGATGAAGGAAGATGCTTGAGATTCTACGCCTAAAGCAGAGATGAGATAGTATACAGATGTCTTTGCATGGATCACACTCGAGCCTATGTTGCCACAGTGAGAAAGTCGTTTCTCTGGCAATCTCTAGAGGTTTAGACAGCGGGACCAACCCAAAGCTAGCTTTGTTTGCTTCTTGGAAAATGAGCTGTCTTAAAATACCTCATACTCATTCAGCGCGCCATGGTCTCTCTCCATGCCTGCCTCTCACGGGACCTATAGCTTTGCCGCTCTTGCCAAAGGGTAAACAGCCAGCTTTAAGCTCCTTGCTGTAATCCGTCGAGACGCATTCCATCCTCTTGAGGAATTGAATGCTAGCATTCGGGATGTCATATCTTGTACCTTCAGATCGACCTTGCAAGCTCTGATATGAGTTTTAGAGCAATGCTAGAATCTAGGGTTGCAGCATGGTGTCCGAGGATTGTTTCGACCGGCAATGAAAATTGCTTAAATCCGTGTCAGTCATCTGATCAGAAATCCAGCTTTCAAATTATAGCTGGAATTGGAATGAAAGTTCGACAAACGATAAGCCACTTTGATTTGCCACGCTTTAAGGGAACTGATGGGAGGATGTGATAGAACAGTCCATAAGCTAAGCTCGGCCACGTTCTTTCCTTTTGCTAGCATGAACACGCAAATTGGTTCACATTTTCGCTCACCTCCTAGCTCGTCTATCGCTGGTAAAGGTAATCACGAGCATTTGTCCCCTCAAATCTAGCATTTCATGAGCATTTTCAATTTGTCGAAAGGCCTGGTCGCCCCTCGTGACTACCAAAAAAGAGATGGCGGAAAAGCGTGGATGCTACAATTATGACAGCCCACTGAAGGCGCCCTCATAATTGTTCTTCCATGATGCTGCTCAGAGACCTCAGTTTGTCTAATCATTTCCCCCTCAATGGCGTCTCCTCAGCTCTCAAACAATGATTCCAGCCGATCTGCTATCAGCAGCCAAAAGGGAGTACAAGATGGAAACTCTCCGCTTCCACTTCTTGGGATACCCGGGGAAACGGTCCCACCTCCATCTCCTGGTGTGCTCAGGATGCTTAAAACCACGACAGAGCTTGGAGATATCGAATCATTAGCTATGTATGGGAAGAACCACACCCATAAAGTCTCACAATTTCCTCGAGAACCCCGATCACTGCCCAAAATGCCGCGTCCTGCTGGGGGAAATGTCTATGCTCCTCGCCCCTACTCTCCCTCCAGCGCACCTACGTATCCTGTTTCCCAGCGAACGACACCGTCCAGTCAAGGTTCGTCTCATAATACCGGCAAAAGAGGTCAAAAATTCTCCCGCGTCCAGAGCAGACATCGCCGTAGATCTTACTCATTGACGCAGGCCCCAAAATCACAAACTGGGAACAGAGGATATAGTAACCTTGTCTATCCTGGCAAATACAGTGGGCCGATTCGCCCCCGCCATCTTCTCGGCCGTCCAACCCAACTCGAACGCTTCGGGTACCGTCCCTCTTCGCCCTCTCTCAGCGAATTTACAGCTTCTTCTCAGAAGACAAGGAACTTTCCTGATGGTAAAGCGACCCACAAAGGCTTGACAGGTGCGGCACTGCCAATTCAGAGACAAGCTCCTGGCGGAAACAAGCACTTTGGAGTGTCACGGATACCAAGGCTAGTTAAGGGAGCAACGCAATATGAGAAGTTTAGACCTCTCCCACAGCCGTATATAAGGTCTACGGCTCGCCATGAGGTTGCTTTCTATGAATCCAGCCGGTACCATCCTGTCAACGCTCGATCCGTTGAACCCGTAGGCTTTCTACTCGCTCATGATAATGTTGTACCACCCCCGCTCTTCTATGATTACAGCGAGCGCTTCGAAGAAGACCGCCGATATCTGACGGGTATGTCGACACCTTCATACACCTCAGGATCTGCTGATCAAGCCGTCGACGAGAGTAAAACGTCAAGCACCTCGGAAAGGGTATACTGTGACAGTGAGGAGAGCTCACCGGTGGCAGAATTGTCAGCAGAGAAAATCGAGTCATCAGAAGAAGAGCAAGCTGATTTCTTGGCAAGCTCGGCCTATTTGAGCGCCCTTTTATCTGAAAATGATAATGATGTTGAATCAAAGAAAATTGAAATTGAGGAGCCAATACAGACAAAAGAAGCTGCTCAGAAAACGTCCAACTCAGATGCAAAGCCTACCTCTAGGTCTGACCTAGGCGAAAGGCGCCGTCAATGGAGGCGTCGGCAGGCTCTTTCCCATTTGCCTCGGCTGGAAAGAGGTCGTCTATTTAGTCAAGCCTCGTCTCAGGGATCTTGTTCCATGCGGCGACCGAAATCATCAATCTCCTGGCATGAAGAAGACCGAAATGCAATCACTTGGGCAAATCTGGAGCAGCTGACGAGGCGAAGTCGCTCAGTTTCCAAGCCGTATTGGAGGCTGCCATCAGTAGATATACTTCAATTGAAGGACCGGCGACGTCCATCAGAAGCTGGGGAGCTAATCCACCTACGACCCCGGAGTTCATCTAAAGCTTCGACGGCGAAACGCGTATCATTTGACGTACCGCTCTGTCGTCCGCACTTCCAGGAGGATGAAAACTTGGACGACCCGATATTGTCCAGGAAGCTAGGATTTGCTCATACGAGCCGAAGTGCTCTCGATCCCACCAAAGCTGAGAGCGATCCGGTTTCAGGAATTGCGAAGGCCACACTGGATGCCGAGAAATCCTCCCTTGTCCAACGGGGATCAAACAATGCATTGCGGTCAAACGAGATGGACGATCATTCAGAAACACAAAAACCAACATTTTATGCACTAGAGAATGCGATATGTAAAGTAAATGCGTCACATTCACGGATCGAGGAAAATAATAAAGTGAAGGAAATCCCGAGCCTACAAGACACCTTAAGCTCACCGCCACCTGTTTCTTGTGCAGCAGCTCCAGTAACCTTAACAACACACTCATCCACTACGCCTGAAACAGGCTTTATTGCTGTGCCGCAGCAGCTGGAGGAAAGTGCTCAAATGCCATTTGCGGCCGAGCTAGTTGCCAAAATGGAGGCGACACTCCGAAGTTGTGAACCGTCCGCCGACATCATTGGTGAACGGAGTCGAGGGGACGCTACGAACAGCCTTTCATCAATTGACGTACGATCCAATTCGCCACCGGAGTCTCGGCCTTGGAATCTCGATGAAAGCTATCCTTGGAGCTCTGACGGACCGACCATGGAAGTAACTCTCTCAGCGCCAAGCCCAGTGTCAAAGCCCAGAGATGAACAGCCAAAAGAGAAAAGCAAAGTAGTAAGATCAGCGGCTTCAACAGATGATGTTTTTCGACAGCATAGAAGAGATCTATCTCGCCCTCACACCTCGGATCAGGAAATGCCAACTTTAATGGAGTTTTTGAGGAGCAACGCTGCAGATGAGAGCCCGCAGAACTTTAGTCTCTTTGAAAATTTCCAGAGGAGGCTTGCCCTAAACAGCTCAGATGCAGACACTATATCCAGTGGAGGAGCATGGGGGACGCTCGGAAGGCCCGTCAGTCGAGCTCACAGTCCAGGTGATCGCTATCCTACCACTGGCTTGGCGGCTCCTTCACCGCCGCTCAACATAGAAGACGTTCGCAGTTTCTTCTCGGACGATAGCTCACAAATCGAACCTAGAAATAGTCTAAAAAAGAGAATTACTCACCTTCGAGCGAAGCTACCAACTTCCAGATCCCAATCTACAGACGACATTCGAGGATATGACCGCACGAATACTCTTCTTCATCCTCTAGCGTCAAGGTCTTCTGCTGGTGCCGCAACAACTGGCCATGGCCCAGTAACAATCATGTACGCGTACGATGGCACAGTCGGCATGTCGAATGTTGAATACAGAGCCAAAAAGGCGATTGGGCGTTTGAAGTTTTGGTGGCACCGAGGTGGGGAGATTGTTCGTGAGCTTCGAGGCACAAAGTCCAGGCCGATGGATAACAACATGTTGCTGGACATGGGAGCCTGATAAAGACTCCTATGAAACAATGTTATGAGCTCTCACTCAATGATCGGACGTAACAGCGGGCTGATCAAGCTCTCCGGGCAGTGGGCAACTAATGAGTATGATTTTGATGTCATGTAAGAGGACGTGCGAGTCCATGTCAACTGGGATGAGCCATGAATTTACGATGGGATGGATGGTAACGTATCATACGATGAACACATTGCACAGCGTCAATGTTATGCGCATCTATCATTATTGTCGCTGTCCTACATGTTCTCTTTTTCCAAGCTTCTCCTGCCCCAACGACTGAGCGTACATTCCGTGTCATTTATAATGACATTGTGCAAATAGCTAATTACGTTTCGCCTTCATTTGCTTCCTATCATCTCGGCTATACAGTCTTGCTACGAGCTAGATGGCTATATATCAGAGCTCTAAAATAAATCATAATTATTGACGATAGGAGATTATACCTTATTTGACCTTTCGCTTGCATTATTACGACTCGCATGAGATGATGCACTCTTACTTTTCTGTTTCCCCTTGGTGGCTTCCTTTTTCTTTTCTTTTTTTCTTTTCTAATTTATTTGCATATCATGGTATTTTCCCAAGGAAACCTATAGATGCGACATGAGAAAGAGAACCCAAATTAAAATTAAAAAAATAATAAAATAAAATAAACTAAAAGAAAAATATACAACAGCGGGGATTCGCTGGTCGTCATCGACCCAACTACTAGTCCGCCGATCTGAGGCTTATGTATGGCAGAGCGGACGGGATGCCCAGTTCTCCTCAGTCTATGGTCGTATGTAACAGATTTGAGCTTTAGAATGGTATACACTAGTTCTGGTTTCGATAGTTGGATAGCCTATTTTGTCATTTTACGCCTGTCGCATTACGGAAAATCTTTTTTAGGCCCTCAATTATTCCCCTTAGAGTCTTATAATGTCGCTGCAAGTCTAGATGGCTTCGAGATGGTCGGTTTGGTGCATGATGCCGGACGTAGCGCTAAACGGTTGGCTACCTGCGAGAATGTCGCCAGGGCGGCAGTGCCCGATAGGCCCGACCATATCAGTTTATGAATCGTTTCCCAATATTGATCTACGATTCAGTCGGGAAATTAAAAAGCGCTTCATATTGGATATAAACTAATCGAAGTTAGGTTCTTGACGATCGCCTCGTAGCTTCTCGCTGGATATTTATCTCATTTATGAAAGAGAGTCGAATTTATTACAACTTGCTCAGATTATTTCTGGCTTTGGTATAGGCAAGATTATCATTGGGAAAGAATTATTAAACGGAGTGATGCGGTTCAATTTAGTTAAGAGCTTCAACTAATCTTGGTTGAAAGTTTCGGCGGTCGGCGAGAAGTCCCGTTTTGGGCTCGACTTGTACAGTACCTCGCCAAAAATCACGGCAATTCTTCCGACGCGTCGCGTCCACCATCATGAGCATTTTTATTCAACAATAGACAGCAACATGCTGAGGAGGCCGCTGGCTCCAATTGCCAGCAATATTGTTAGGCGGAGAGAGCTGAGTAACTCTGAACGCGTTGCAGTTTGTTCGGCCTCAAAACTGAAGCATACGAATGCTGAGATCTCTAAGCAGTTCAAAATACCATACTCCACTGTCAAACGTACGGTGGAAAGTTACCATGATACAGGCAATCCAAGCCCTGAAAAACGTCCTGGACGGCCTAAAAAGTTGAGCGATCGATCAATACGACTAATTGAGCGATTAATTCGCAAAGACCCAACTATAAATTATAAGCAATTGATCGAAGAAGTTCAGCTTGATGTCTCCTGCAACACCATCAAAAGAATGCTTGGAGAGTCTGGAATTTCAAAATGGATCGCTCAAAAAAAGCCCCGGCTTGGTCCTGAGGCTGCACGGAAGAGATATGAATGGTGTTTGGCACGTCGCGACTGGGTTCAGGAGTGGTATTCCATCATATGGACAGATGAGTGTTTGGTGGAGCGTGGTGCAGGAAAACAGCGCTGCTGGGTCTTCCGAAAGCCACATGAAAAATGGAAGAAAGTTATGATTCAACCATACAGCAAGGGCAGGGACTTAACCATCATGGTCTGGGGTGGATTTTACACTGGTGGGAGGACTGATTTAATTGATATGCCAGGAGATCCCCTCTCCGCTCGGGGTGGCTCTAGTGCAGCATCATATATCTCAGTTCTTGAAGAAGGGATCCCCCAGATCTATGAGCCAGGCCTCACCTTCATGCATGATAATGCCTCAATACACCGGGCAAGAATTGCGCGACAATGGCTTCAGGATCATGGAATACCAGTGATGGAATGGCCCCCGTACTCACCAGATTTGAACCCTATAGAGCACGCCTGGCATATGCTTAAAGAATGGCTTTATAAGCACCATCCAGAGCTCCTTGACGATACATCGGTAGATTGGAGGGCTGAGAGAAGACTTTTTGATGCTTTGAAGGCAGGCTGGGATGCAATTAGTGAGGAAATATTTGTTTCTTTAGTGGAGAGTATGCCCCGACGGATCGAGGCAGTAATTGCAGCAGGTGGATGGTACACAAAATACTGACCCAGGATTTAGCAATAATAAATTGATATTCTTTAAAGTCACTATCTACTCTATTTATATGCCAAAATACAAGTTCTAATATCAATTTCTCATTGAGTTATCCATGAATATATTTTGTGGTCCGGAGGATGGTTGGGGTGGCATTTGTGGAAATTGCCGTCATTTATGGGCTAGTACTGTACTTGTTAGCCACACTGTCCATGACCTTGCTTCCAGCTGCGCCTCACAATGGAGGAGGCCCAACTTGTCGGCATACGTTTAGACCCAGAACGCTCTGATACTAACACGGATTCTATGGTATCTGCGGGACACTTAGACCCTGATCTCTAGATCATTTCTATCTACCCACTCGTGCCCCTCAATACTGGAATATAAACAACCTAACTTTTCAACTACATTACGCACAAAATGGACTTCATCTAATCCTATGCTGACAAGAGCTTTTGTTAGAAGTTAAAATTTAAAGCCCATCAAAGCCGGAGAGATTCTTGGAGCCTCAATGATCAATCGGCGATCTATGTGATCGCGGCAGATGAAAATGACTGCCGGCCAGGTACCAACGTTGGCAGCATTGTATGCTCAGCCTTGTGCAACATACAGGGGGTTCCAGAGCCGCAGTATTGGGCTGTGCTCTTATCACTAAACGCTCAGTGCTCGGACGTCGTAAAAATTTACTGTTTCAGAATCTCAGAAAATCTGCAATAATGGGTTGTCTTCTTTGTACCGTCTGAATTTATATGAATAGCTACCATCTAGCAGTTTGGACTGCTCTCTCCTCATCTCTCCTCAAAAAATATCAACATCTCTTGCTATTGAGTTCAAAGCATTGGAGGCAATTGTACTTCTTGAACGAACAGGCTATTGGCAATCTTGCATACGCTCAAGCGGAGAGGCCGTAGTAGCAAGACATTCCGTGGGCCATGGCTCAGCAATCACTGGTAACAACGTAAATTAGTCTCATCGCGTGTTGTTCGTGTTTGCAGATCTTAGGTTGACCTGTTTAGAAACTCTAGAAACCTCTGGCAAGAAGCGTTTGGTTCTTTGTCTCAAAACGATCAAGCACACCTCCAATTTGACGACCAGAATATCGCTATTATACCTTCGCAAATGCTCAATTATGTCAAAGACAAGAAGCAAGAGTGTCTTAATAAGAGGTGGGTATTTCGCAAAAGAAATCAGGACGAAGTCATGATAAGAGACATTTTCGAGAAGATTGCCAGGTGGATCAACAAGTTTAAAGAGATTGGAGATGTTGTGATTCAGTATGATCCAGGTCATGCTGCCCTTCCATGGGCTGGTGTACGGTTTCTTCTTCAGGTAAGAGTTTAACCATCCCCCAGAGGTTAACATGAAGCTTTACTGAGTAATTATTGAACAGCTTGCCCTGAACGATGTTCAAGTTTATGGCACTATGTTGGAAGGAATTGAGATTGTTTCGAGAGTCATCACTCAATATGCAGAGATTGAGAAGAACAATCTCCGGGAAACTTCAACCACCGGATCGATCCTTCAAGATGCACTAGTAAAAATATATAAAACAGCACTGTTATTTCTCGTCAAAGCTCGTCAATATTTTGAAAGTTCAACTGGTAAGAGGATCGCAAAAAGCACGATCCAAATTCCAAAATCAAGTGTGATCAAATTACTTGATGATTTGGAAAAAGAGGAGGAGACTGTACATCGAATCTTGGCATCGACCCAGACGAACCACCATACCAACGTTCTAACATCTATTGCGGCGAATGTCGCGGATATCAAGGCTGGACAAGTTGACATTATTGATCGAAAAGATCGAACTCGGATTCTGAAGCAACTTAGACCAGTATATACAAATGACCACTATCATAAAATACTAGAAGCGATTCATTATGGAACGTCAAACTGGATATTCAACCGAGAAGAATTCATTGATTTCGCTGAACTGGATTTAGTGGCTTCCAAGGTCTTCTGGATTCACGGTCCGCCGGGCTTTGGGAAGACGTTTTTAGCTGCAAGAATTATACAGTCGCTTCGAGCTGAACGCTCAAATCTCGTGGCATATTTCTTTTGCCAATATGAAGAAGATTCAAAGCGGGAACCCCAAGCAATTCTCAGATCATTTCTTGCTCAAATACTTAACCAAAGCAAAGAAGCACTAAAAGTTGTAAGAGAACCACTAAAAGTTGCAAGAGAACCATGCGACGATTACCACGAAGGGTTCGTCTTCACTCTTGAAGAGCAATGGAGGCTTTTTCGAAAATTTTGTCAGCGTATCAAACAATGTGTCTTCATCATTGACGGCTTCGATGAGTGTTGGGAGTTTGATCGGACGATGCGTTACTCTGCAGGAGCTGACCGCTCCAATTTCTTACGCAATCTTATAAAAGAAATTAGCAAGTCTAATTCACGACTACTCCTTCTTAGTCGAGACCATGCCGATATAAGGACAGAGATATTCAACCCCAGAACAGACGGCCAAAATGTCCTCATCTTCGACTACGAGATATCAGCCAAAGACACAATTGGAGACGTGATTACCGTGTCTAGGAATTTGGTTGACTCCAAGCTTCCTCGAAAATCAGAAGAAGATCGGATTTTCATTTCTCACCAGGCTGCTCAGAAATCGGAAGGCATGCTGTTATGGGTTCATTTGCTGTCGCAGAGACTGGATCCAAGTAGCAATGCAAAGGAGATTCGGGGTTCCATCACGCAGATGCCTCCTGGATTTGAGGAGGCATATGAGCGTGAACTGCTTCGAGTCTCAAAATTGAGCACGATCAAGAGAGCGCGGACCATAAAAATGATCCGCTTGATCCTCTTCGCGCTCAGACCACTCACTGTTCGGGAATTAATTGAGGCGTCAGTTGTGGATCTCGATAGTGACGAGAATACTTATCCCATGGAACACTTGCCAGACGAGTGGAAGCTTTACAGTGTTAGCGACGATGACGTTACATATATCATTCGAGAGCCTCTTGGGTCTCTGATCGAGATTCGGAGCGATGGAGAGCAAAAGGATCTGTCGCTTCACACCGTGCACTTTGTGCATTTTTCTGTCAAGGAATATCTTCATGACCGGAACAGAGCTGGAGATTCGCAGAATCAAGAATTGTGCTTTCGGGATCTGGCTCTCGAGAATGAACACCTGGCTAGACTGTGTCTGAAATACCTATGTTGTAATGTGTTTGGAAACGAAGCCGAGATCCGGTGTCTGTCTTTAAAGGAAATGATCATGAAATATCCTTTTCTTGCATATGCAGCACTCTATTGGTATCAGCACACGCCTGACAGCAACAAATTGATGCCTGAAACTTTGAAATTGGTAGGGAAACTTCTCAATAACAACACTAAAAATTGGAAGACGTGGGCAGTGATTTATGAGACTGGAGATACAATCCTAGAGATGGCCCTGGCAGATGATATATCACCTGAGCTCTCTAATTTGAGAGTCCGCGAGACAGGTCCTAGCCCATTTTACTATGCTTGCTACCTGGGCTTCTTGGATATCGTGAAGGAGCTTCACACTCGGGGTTTTGATCTGAATGAGAAGGGCGGCTATTATGGCTTTCCACTGCAGGCATCACTTTCTCAAGCACATTTTAGCACTGCCAAATATCTCATTGAAAACGGAGCGACTTTTGAGCAAGAAGACAATGACTATATATCTGCTGCCTTTATAGCAGGCCTTGATAATATCACCGAGGATTCTCCATATTTGCGAGAGTGTTCTACTATGATTCAAGCCTCCTTGAGCCGGACGAAACGACTTAAATCAACAGCACATCATTCAAAAATTCATGAAGCATGCTTTAGGGCCATCAAAATCTTACAAATGTATAATATCGGTCCAGGGTCAAGAGCTGCTCATGAAATTGTATCCCTTATATTGAACGCTACTTGTTGCAAAAGGGATATTGATCAGGTACTTCTCAACTTCAGACAGGGACTTAATGAGGAATATATAGGAGCCTACTGCCTGGCTAGATTTGGAGAACGAGACCGACGCACATTACTGGAGTCTCTATCAGTCATAGTACAAGGAATTGATTCGAGAAACGACTATGACCAGATACCGCTTTTCGGAGCAATACAGCATCGTCAAATTAAATCTGTTGATCTTCTAATCAGTTGTGGCGCAGATGTCAACCACACAAGTGACGAAGGGACCCCGTTGCTTGCTGCAATCGAATTAGGAGAGTTAGAGCTTGTATCGCTGCTCGCTGCTCACGGAGCGGATCTGGACTTATCAAGTGTGCATTCAGGAACGCCGCTATGTGAAGCGGTGCTTGATCGAAAACTTCACATTGTTTGGTTTCTACTTGAACATGGCGCAAATCCCCTAAAATCCGACCAGAGCGGTACAACACCTCTAGATATTGCCTTTTCATTAAAAGACAAGGAATTGGCTATGCTTCTTCTTCATTACAATGCACTGCCAATAGCGAACCCTTACCTTGGGATGAAGCCACCAGGGCTTGAAGAGACTGAAAGAGATGCAGACGTACTCGGTCGAGAGCTCCAAATAGCTATTTGTGTAGATGATAGCAGCCGCACACAATGCTTACTAAAAGCGGCCCTGACACATTCAATGGCAGAAATCGTTCTTGGCTCCGCACTCATTGTGGCGGTTGCTGTTGGATCCACTGAGGTAAAGAACCTCCTGGAGAACAAAGCAAACATCCATTTTAAATCGCCGAATGGCCGTACGCCTTTACACTACGCCACCATGAGCGGAAACGTGGTTCTTGCTGAACTGCTGATTCGATACGGCGCACATGCCTGGGAAGAAGATGACTTTCAACATACGGCATTCGATTTGGTGTCCCCAGGATCCGGAGAGTCTACTTCTGCAATGCTTCAGTTGCTTGTCCATAGTTTTGATCACGTCTCACTTTTCAACTCTCTCCCCAATACTCTATTTCGCGTAAGAAATGATGCCTGTAAGAGAATTTTGACTTTACCAGAGATGTTTTATGATCATACACGCTAATGAAAGCGTAGGGAATGAAATGGCCGGTACCTGGGAACTGAGTGCCTGGGAGATGCCCTTTTCTATTAGCGAGCTTCCATTTAACACTGTTTTTGAGAGAGGAGTAAAGATAACCTTCGATATCAACAAATCTACCAACAACAAGACGCTCGCTCAGTTTCCCTTTTTCAGCGGCGTTGAACGAAAATCGGTGCTTCCGATGTACCATCAAAGAGAAATATATGGTCAGATTCTCAACAATGAAATTGTCCTTCTTGTGAGTCCTTTCGAGAGGATGATGGTGGGCGAGTTTGATAAGTCATCATTTACAATAAGGGGCGAATACAGACCTGAACCATATGCATGTCCCGGGTATTTTACGATGAGAAAATTGACAGACACAATTTTACCAGAAGTTGAATATTTTTTGGGAGATAATATGGAAGATTGAAAATCGGAGTTATTCAACTTCTTTGAGACTTATCAAGGTCTCCAGGCTTAGACGGTCGAGCGACATATCCAAAAAATTGGTAAATATTGACAATCGACAATGGAAGGTTGCTAGACTGTCATTTTCCGAGGTTCAGCCTGCCTGCAAACTGTCACAGCTACATTTAATCAATCGTCCGCAGCCTTGATCAATAGCGCAGACCGTTACAAATCATCGCAATTTCAGACATATTTCTTCTAGGTAGCTCAAGTATAGTTTTCGGTCTTTGCTTCCCTTTTTATTTATTTATTTATTTCTTTCGTTCACCGTACCTATGACGGCTCTTCCTTCAGCACATATATGATATCACAGTGAAGAAGTCGAATGAACTTGTGAAACCAGAACACTTAAAACGCCCCTTGAGGTCTCGATAATCCCAAGATCTGCCGTTCCAGAGTCTCTTGACTTCTCCCCATACTTGGATTGCTGTACGGTAAGAATGCAGTTGGTAGTGTACCTGATGTACTGAGGGTTTCCACATCCCATCCACGTCTATCTTTGTGAAGAAAAGAGGCATCTCATGTGTGACATTTTGATCGGTGGAGTTGCCGAAAACAAGCCGAATTGCTTGACTTAATAGATCTCCAGAGGGAAGCATACAATTCTCATATACGTGTTTGAGTCTAGAGTGAAAGTGGGGAAGAGAAAAAAAAAAGATTTGGTCTCTCGTGCGTAGAGACGTTGGACTTGACAGCCGGACACCTCTGCTTGTCACATGATGGGAGAGATACCGAAAAGAAAAGAAAATTATTTACAGTACTATATACACAGCAAAATAATATATACGCGAGAGTCTATCCAAATCACGGCCCAAGAACGTCTGCGATTGTTCCCACAACGCCATCAAGTCGACTGATGCCTCTTCCGCCAATCTCTGTTCCTTTATACAAGCCTGTTCCACCGCTAGGCACGAGAAGCACGGGACCGCCAACCTCAACCCACTCGCGGGAGGAAACAAACTCGAGCGTGGCGGCGGAGATTCGATGACGGCGAGCAGCAGCGGCAGAAGATGTATCATGCTCATGGCCATCTTGATCATCATCGGCATCGCTGTCTCCAAAGTGAAAGACGCCCTCTGGATGGCCATGACCATCATCGAAGCTGTTCTTCTTTGAGATGACGTCTTCTTCAATGCCGACTACTCTGACCGAAGTCCTGACACTGGCAAAGTAGGCCACTGCAGTGCTACCTGGTGTCAAAGCTCCTGCATCGCATTGGTCAAAATGGGCTACAATCCCAGTGGAAGCTTGGAGAGGGCGTTCTGGAGAGTTGCGAGCGAGGACCATTCCTCGTCGGATACGCAGGCTGGGTAGGTTGGAGGAAGAGGAGCGAGAGGCGTCTTTTACAGAGGCGGATGGGCTAGGTAGGAATGCGATACCTAGCGTGCCTGCTTGATCGGCGACGAGGCTACGGACAGGAAGTCGTAAGTTGCGTATGCTGATTACGCGGGCACGTTTCCACTCCATGGCAGAAGATAGATCTAAAGTTGAGGATTTTGGTGAGCTGTCTTGTCGTATTGGTCCCAGGCAAGGACTGCTACTGCTTTCTTGTTCCATCGTGGCGAGCTGAAAGGGGCCGAGGTCTAGCTCGTCACCAATGCTGATGTCGCCGTGGCGAAGATGACCGCTGAGGATAAGTTTGGACGACAGGGTCGAGTTTGAATCAAGCCGAAAAGAAGATTTCGACATGGCATAGACTTCTTCTACATGAAAGACAACATTAGGTGATGACCGTAGGGTTGCTGTCAGAGATGGCGCAAGAGGCAATGGATGTGGTATCGGAAGAGTTCGAAGCAGAGCATGAACAGTTCCAATACCTGCCCCGGTGACAACACTAGTCAATACGATTGGAACCTTTTGCTCAATCTCGACTTCTGTTGGGCTTAGAAACTTTTTGACCTCATGCTCAGCGCTGAGAGGTATAGATATCGATTGAGAGACCTGATCGTTGGCCGCCGCTAGCATGATTGGTTTCCTGCCGGCAGCTTTCAATGCCGAAAGTAACTTGCCAAGCGTGTTCTTTAACCCTGCTTTGGAAGCCAGGTCTAATTTTGTAACAATTATCATCAACGGAAGTCTAAGCTTCAAGCAAAGGGAGAGATGCGCTTCGGCGAGATCTAAGCTACTCTCAGCACGGCCAAGGTGATCTTGCTCAGAAAGATTGATCCCAGAGGTTCTTTTTGCGTCTCCATCATTGGCTGCAACACACAGAGCGGTCCAATGAGGAGCACATCCGACGAGCCCACGTATGGTGGTTCGGTGGTATCGAGGATGCCCCGCAGAATCCGAGAGAAATACAAGTCTTCCAGACTCTGATGCCGAATGAATGTCATTCCATGAAGACACGTTTCCTGAGGCATAATTGACAATATCCGTCCCAGCTGACCCGCCGGAAGTCGCTGGTGTCGCTGTCTTGTAGCCAATGAGCTCCTGGGATACCGAGCTTGTCACGCCAGATTCGATCTCATGTCTGTGTTTGAGTAGACTTAATCTACTTTTACCACGACCGTTGTCTGCAGTATTGGTGGATAGCGTACCCAAAAGACTAGACTTCCCGGACATGGTTGGTCCAGTGAGCGACACTCGTACTTGCTCGGTGAGACATTGCACCTCCTCTGGATTTGGAGTGGCCTCGTCCAAGCTTGGGAGCCTTGGCGTTGATGAAGATGACGTTGCCGGCTCAGCTTGTCCTGTCCCACGGAACAAATCAGGTTTCACCAATACTTCAGTAACCCAGAGTAGCTCTGCATGAGTGACACGCCGCGGAGGAACCGACGCGTCGTCTTCGATCCATTCACAGTCTCCGACTAGAACCATCCGTTGAATTTCGATGCTACAACCCAGACTAGCCGCCATCAGGGAGAGGGTTTGGAGGCTCTCTTCCATCTCTTCCCTTGTTAGACCTTTGAAACTGCCATCATCAGACACTCCAATCTCATACAGAGCACCCTTGCTTTCCTCTAATCCTGGCAAAAGTCGCCTAGGCCGAACGGAAGACCCAATAGGCGTGGAAGTATCAGGCAGCATAGGAAGAATCAAATCACCAGTCGAAGAGGAATGATACGGGGAGGACTGCTGTAGGCGCCAGAGCAGTTGCGTGGTAAGTTGCTGCAAGCGCGCTTGCCTTGATGACCCCGAAGGAGCCGGGTGGGGAGATGCACTTGGAGATGCCGAGATATCATTGCGAGCAGAGGACTGCTGCAAACCGGAACGGTGCGAACCAGATACAAACGAGCCAGTACTGTAAGCAGAGAAGAGTCTCCTTGGTCGCAGCAAAAGATGTAATTTGTATTCTGTCGGACCCTCTTGTGGTTCTGGCTCGAGTTTTGTTATTCCACAATCGGCCAGTTCGATAGGGTTTGGACTCGGAAGAGGGCGTCCATGACCACTGTTTGCAATGGGCGCAGCATGCTCATTCACCGCAAATGAGACGGGAGTCGGTGCAAGGGATCGTGGCCAAGGAGATGATATTGTGGGCGGATCAGGGTCGAATGTAAATATAGAAGCCATGTCGAACTCGTTGATTTATTGACTCCAACAGCAAGTCCAATATAGCACAGCGGTATATTTCCCGCAGATAATGACTATTTTCAGCAGTTGACTCGTAACAGCGTAGTATTAGTGTGAGAGAAGCGTTTCCGAAAAAGCTGATTCAGAGTTTGGAACATCTTGATGTCTGATTGTCTATCGCTTTTTGCAGGCCTATCAATATGTGACAACGGAAGCTTCAAGCTGGGCAGAGGAGTGGGAACAGGAGCCTGTGAAGACTACTTATGGGGGAGACATATTCGAGGGCACAAGTGTTGTGGTTGAATCAAAGATTAGGAAAGGAGCACAATGGTCACTCGTCGGCCCCAGGATACTGGAGTTATAGGAGATAGAGTCACAAAAGATATGAGGATGACTGAGTCAACCCGGAGAAAGGCACCCAATGACGCATTTGGTTGATTGCGAACGGCACTTCCAAAGGGGTTACCCGGCAGGACACTTGATCTTGTCCCGCTAACACCCGCCTGGTGGATCTTTAACTGAATTTTAATTGAGTCCCTTAACTGTAACTGATCCTTGCCGATCATGCGCCACCTTCACACCATAGAAGCTGCAATGTAAACAAAACCCGTCGTTTTATCTCTTCGACTGCTTCCCCACATCAAAGGCCTGATTTAATGTCGACTATTTGTTGTCCTTCCATGCGCACTGGGCACATTAGGACCAAATAGTCAACAGCCAAGAATACTCGTTCATTCCTATGACATTGTAGCAGGCATGATGGCGAACATGCCAAGCTCATCAACTCGGCCAAAACGCGCTTTCTCCTCTGTGTTTCCAACAGCTTCACGATCTGGGAAACTCTCCACACAGGCTTCAACAGTTAAAGTGACTCAATTAGTGCCAGAATCGCCTTCTAGTCGTTATCATTCGGCGTTCCAAACACCAAAGTCTCCTGCATTCGATGCTGCGAAAGATCAAATACAATGGGACCACACGTGGCAGGCAGCAACTACCTTTCTGGCTTTACCTCAAGCACCAATCGATTCAAAGTTTTCTGAAGGAAGTAGCAGACACAACCTCAGATCGGGTGGTCATTGGATCAAGAACCCAAGCTCAAAGGATATGAGGGCAATGGCTTCTCTCACGCACGATGCACGATTTAGTGGCGTAACTAGTCCCCTTATACTGTGGTATATGGATGAAGTTCGACGACATTTTCTAGCATGGACAAAGCCTGAAGCGACAAAAGTACCGAAGATTGCCTCAATTGTTCAGATACAAATGCTAATTGAACTAGACATTGCATCGAGATCGCCATAACGGTTGGATATTTGATTTTCTGCGAACTCTTCAAAACGCCCAAAAAGTCTATCTCTACCCGATATTTCATTTCCTAGCCCCGGTGTCTGCTGCCGATCCGGATAATTTACAAGCAAAGAATTTGCAAATACAATCGCGATTTCGGAGAGATTTGCACGCGCTGGTCTCGTACTCTCTTCCCCAAAGTGACATTGCGGAAGCGCTTTCCACCCATATTTTTGCTGAAGCATCTGTCGTTCTTGGAATTGACTGGAGCGAAGGCGCTTTCGATGACGACAGTCTCGATGACATCGGTCCGGAAAATCTGCGAACGTCAGAAGACCCCTCTCAGATCATCCACTATCGCGATAGCATCCTGACTGTTATGCAAATGACGGAAGAGGTCGGTCTGGGTGGTCATAACGCGCAACGAGTCTTCGCAGAAGTCATGGATCTTCTGATGACAGACTATGTAAATTGTGCTTATGCAAGAAAGTGGGAGTCACCATCATCAGTGCCAGCTCGTCTGCGGACGTGGATTGAACATCGCTTTGCGAAGCTTATTCTCGAAGCTTTGGAATGCCTTAGAAAAACAGAGACAAGCATGAGAGGAGATACCGGTAGCTTTTATGACAATGCCGACTTTATGACAAGCACTATAGATAAGTGGCAAGAAATGGGCATTGAGAGATTGGGTAGGCTGCGCGTCGATGAGCTCTTTTCAGTCATCGTCGAATGGGACGCAAGCCTGGGAGCAGTTGAAGATTTGAAGGCAAGTCCTGTAGCGACTGTATTGATGGCATCGACTGATGATAAATATTATAGCAATATGTGACGAATCCAATTACCAGACTGCATCTCACCTCCTCCTTCTCAAAAGCAATATCCCAGCGACTTTTGCAGCCAGGTGCCTCCACGGCTGAAATACTTCAGATTTACATCTCTTTGATCCGGGCTTTCGCCATTTTGGACCCGAAAGGCGTCCTCCTTGACCGCATTGCTCGACCTCTACGAAGGTATCTTAGAGACAGAGATGATACCGTCAAGGTCATTGTCAGCGGCTTGCTTGCCGACGTGGAAACCGCCGACGAAGAACACTCTCCGATGACTCCCGAGGTTTTGGTTGAGCTTGCCGTTGAGTTGAGCAGGGCTATTGAGCTTACCGGACATGACGAAAATGACGCTGACTTTGACTGGGATGACATGGATTGGGTGCCTGATCCTGTGGATGCTGGGCCAGGTAAGCAACGATGCTCTTCTTTTAAGAATGCCTAAGCTAAAACTTGCCTTTACGCATTAGACTACAAAAAGATCAAGTCATCCGACGTGATCGGTAGCATGATAAGCTTGTTTGATTCGAAAGATGTTTTCATCAAAGAATTCCAAAACGTCATGGGGGAGCGCCTTTTGAAGCGGGAGCTTGATTTGGATAAAGAGGTAATTCCCTTACAAAGGCCTTTTGTTCCTCTCTTGTCTACTGACTAAGGCCTTTAGGTTCGGGTCCTTGAGCTGCTCAAGCTTCGGTTCGGCGAGAGCTCCCTGCAATCTTGTGAAGTCATGCTTCGGGACGTGCTCGATTCGAAGAGAGTTGACAGTGCAATCCGCAGAGAGCAGCAGCTCGATCAGCCAGGGTCAGACAGCGAGGGGAATGTCGAAGTTCCCGAGATGCACGCCAAAATTTTATCCCGGCTTTTTTGGCCGGCGTTGCACGAAGATACCTTCTCGGTGCCGAATGAAATTGCTCGTGTCCGGCAGCGGTACGAACAAGGTTTTGAGACGCTGAAGCAATCCCGCAAATTGACGTGGCTTGATGCGCTTGGCCAAGTCACGGTGGAACTGGACCTTGACGACCGGGTCATCACCGATGATGTCCAGACGTGGCAAGCATCTGTCATTTATGCTTTCCAGGGTTCAGATGGTCCGAATCCACAGACTCGAACTGTCGCACAGCTAATAGAGCGACTTGAGATGGAGGAGGCTCTGGTGAGAAACGCCTTGACCTATTGGGTAGCTAAAATGGTACTGCGCGAGTCAGAAAAAGACACATTCACCGTCATTGAGACTCTATCACCAGACGATGCCGGAGAAGACCAAGCTCAGGCGGCAATGGCCGCCGCCGCAGAGGCGGAGTCAAACGCAGCTATGTCTTCGGTCAAGTCGGCCGAAGACGTCGCAATGGAAAAGATGAAGGTGTTCTGGCAATTCATCGTGGGTATGCTGACCAACCAGGGAGCCATGCCCTTGCCTCGGATAGTCATGATGCTGAGGTTCGCCATGCCTGGTGGTTTCCCCTTTGGCGACGAAGAGCTAAAAGACTTTTTGGGTCGGATGGTCGAGGAAGGCAAGCTGGACCTCTCCGGGGGTAACTATCGACTCATTGCTTGAAAAAATATTGGGACCGATCACCGATCGCTTTTCTCATTGCCACACATGGTGACCATTTTTTCTTGACTCGTGCCAAACGCCCTCAAACAGCCTAGTATTAGTGTTTCTACTGACAAGCATTCGCGGACGACTTTGGGTCCATAACAAGGTGCAAGGCTTTCAGAGGGGCTAATACTTTCCTTTTTGGGTGAAGAGTGAGAGCCATGGTCAGTCACTTTGTCCTAGAGTTGCCCCTGAGTACTTTTTCGGTGGTTGTTGATTAAACCATTTTTTGCAACCCTTTTGCTACCATACACCGCACTAGAGCGTCAATCCTCAGCACTATTTTGTCGGTATAGCCGGCGCCACAGACGGGAGCTGAACTGTGGACCCGGTACTCTACGTGTCGGCATTTGCAAGGGCCAATTTGCGCTTGGGATCCAGCCTTCGCCCGCGATTTAGCGTGGGCAAAGGGGAAGAAGAAGCGGCAGCACCAATCCAGATTTGCCTATGAATATTACTTTCCTAAGTGATAGTCATTGCCATGGATATATTCTTTAGCAACACGGCTGTCGCGTCGCATTCGGCGTATTATTATTTCATCATTCTACGGGAAGTCTTCCCGTTAATGGGGATTTTAAATTTCGTCTCTTGTATATTAGTCTTCCGTGTCTTGTTTGATCATTGATTTCTATTCCAATACCGTTCAGACGCATCATTTAGGGATGGCGCATTGGGGCGCGGCGCTTTGGAGTCTGTGGATGCACAAATACTCGGGAAACCCACTTTTGGGAGCATGTCCAGCGTGCTTGAGTATTAAGATGAAGAGCTGGTTAAAGGATTATCTACAAAGGATGCATATGTGATATCAGATAGAAATTTATTTATCTTCAGCCGCAATTTGTAACAAACAAATATCAAGTGACCACCAAATGGGTAAGCAGAACATGGCGTCGGCTACGGGGAATATTGAAGACTGGACCAGGATTGCGGAGAGTGTAGTCAAAGATGGGAGGAGTTCTCAGCGTATCAAATGAAGTGAGGCCACACCCTGGAGCAGATATTCGCTATTCGGGGCATCGATTAGCCCGGCATATGCTGATGGGGGATCGAGATTCCTCCTACACATTACATGCAATGAGCGTCGTCTCAGCAATAGGCTCCAACTCGTTGACTCTGTATTTTCCTGGTGTCCTTACAACCAAACCTTTTCTCATTCAAAACGAGGCCGTCGTCGACCCGTCGCACACGGTGTGCAGCAACTATTACGTTATCTCATCTAGTCTTTCTTTCTGAGCGTCCTTCATTCAGAGAGGCGGTGAAGAAGACGATCGTGTGCCTTTTAGTCGTTCTCTAACAAAAATTGAATAACAGTCAGGAGCAGAAAGCTTTATGCTCTACGGGACAGCGTGTGTTGCTCCGTGCATTAAACCAGTTTGATCGATTGCAGAAATTGCGATCTCGGGCATAGATTTAGATGTCCCACCATGATGGAAACGATACAATTTGGGAGTGACGGCGTGCAAATAGTCCAGCACCAAGAAGAAAAGAGGGGAAATAACGTCTGTGGAGCTCTTCTAGACGCGAATGGCTTCGTTCTCCTCCCGTCCCTGTTCCACGTAACTGGGTATCCCTGGGCCGTGGTATGGGTACAGGACTTTCAACCTATTTCTTGGCGCGGCCACTTGTCGGACGGCCGAGACGGAGTCCGTCTCGAGTTGTTACGAAATCCTGTACTGAGTACCAATCTCAGGTGCTTGCTGAGGGATCGTGCTACCTAAGTTAGCACTGCGGGTCCTTTTTGGTACGTTGCACTATTGTGTGATTACGGTGTCCTGGATTCTATTTGATTGCCATTGCATGAGCAAGACGAATGCTTATTATCTTCGTAACCGTGTAGGGAAGTGCTCCGCAGTGAACAGTATCATCTGTACGGGGGACAACACAGAGCCGCCCCAAGAAGCTATGACAAAAAGTGCCGAGTACACAACGAGTAGCGTATGCGCTTACGAAAATTTACAAAAATCTGCAGAAGTAGAACATACGTTGTAGACGGCATGGCAGAGTAAGTGGCTGCACCGTTCTGTACTCGTCTGTCCTGTACTTGCATATGAGTTGAATTGACCTGCTTTAGGTTTCTCGGGAAAGCCGTTTTGCCTTTTGTGAGCTCATCATGGTTCGAGCTCAGAAAAGCAGCTCTGCGGCGCAGCTCGAAGATAAGTGGTTGGAAGCAGATGAGAGTTTCGTGAGTGGGGATCTTCTAGCACGTAGTGATCCAAAGAGAAGGAACTTTCAGCCACTGACACCGAGTCCCGTGGCCGAGGATCAAGTCGTCCCGCGACCGCAACGTCGGGACATCAGAGCGTTCAACCCAGGGCTTACCTCAATGACGGTGCTGGGGGAAGCTCCCTGAACCAAAAAATGGCTCCACCGAGTAAGGGAACGTATCTACTCATTGGTTATCATTATTCTTAGTGGAACCTTCTCCTTGCGAATCTGAGCTCCATAGGTCACCCTTGCAATTCACCTTGGATAACAGTTGAGCTGCTAGGGGAGTCTGTCTTTCCTCCGGTCGGTCCAGTCCCTACTGACGCGGCTGGCGGGTCCCTAGGGGCCAGTCCAGTCTCTGCTACTTTGCTCTACAGAGTAACGCTGGGTTAAGTCTCAGTAGCTAAACCCTTTCCCTTGGGACAACGAAGGCCCGTGCCTCGGACGGCTTCGGCCTGGATCCGGCACCCGACGATGGGTCGGGTGAGCTTGGTGAACACAAAACCTGAACAAGACGAAAGAGAAAAGCCAAAACATGACTCGTTCGAGCTGGGAAGGGATCGTCTCCCATGCCATGTGGTCAAATGGCTGCTCAGAACTAGACTACGCAACGCATCCATGAAATCAACTGTGACGCAGAAATGTGTTCCATCCGACGCCGCAAAAGCAAGAGAAGCTTGCTAGTGACTTGAAATCCTCGTGGGAAGGAACAGGGTTACGTTCGGCCGCATCTTGGCATGGCTGAACGTATCGCAGTGGACATGTCCGGTACTTTTTAGGTCGGGACAGACACGCTTACCTGCTGGTCACTCCAAGTAGCCGTCATTTTTTTCAGATATACCCACTAAAACATCTCCGGTGCTGCACCCTGCGACTGGCACAAGGGAAGTGTTCGGCCAATGCAGCAGAAGCAGCATCATCCTAAGTCTTAGCACGAATTCACAGATCATCGCGCCTCCGCATTCGCGTCCTGGTGTGTTGCAATCGCTCTCAATTCTCTCGTTACGCTTGACTCCATTATCAACATCGTTCTTGTCTCATGTCGCGCATTTAGTGGCAGAATTCGGAGATGATACCCATCTCCGTCGGCCAAGGTGGTTCCCGGAGACAAGTCAGGAAAAGGCAGGCGGGATTGAGGAATAACTAGATCATAACAAACATACATGAAACAACCAGCAGCATCGATGGAGAGAGGAGCAGAATCATGCACGGGGCTGGCTTGATTCGGACTTTTATCTTTGATGCACACAAGCTCCGGGTCACCACTTTTGTCAGCAGTAAGCCCGATTGACCGAAGAAGGAAGATTTGGGACGTGGGACCCTCGACAGTCAAAGAATAGTTCAACGTTAAATTAGCGGGCGGACCGTGGGTCCAAAAAGGCGAAAATTGGACCCCTCGAAAAACACATTTCTCGGAGAGCAGACTGAGAATGGAAATTTTTGGACGGCTTATCTGCGATTATTTCTCGTCATCATTAGAGAAGTACTTTGGATTGGAAACGGAGTATGACAAGGACAGCAATACTTGCATTTCGATAGCATGGTCTTTGGGCCAACTGATCCCATTTTTCGCGCTTTCCAGTCCTTCTGCTTTCACCCCTTCCGTCCCCACCCCATTTTCCATGGGTCTTTCACTGCACCCCTCCCGCATGCGGTCAGAAAAGACACACGGACTTCTTTCACAACCGTCCCCCCTCTCCTCCAACCTATTACCCCCCGACCACGTCGGCGGGTCTTCATGGCCGGGGGTTCGAGGGACCGACGATGAGGCACTTGGGCTCGCTGGCCCCACGTTTGCTGGGGAGACACCATCTCTGACTGGCTACCAAATCTTACCACCTAGAAAGCGGCGTCCCCTCGGCCCCGTCGCAAGGGCCATGGCGATTCTATCCGCCTTGCGCACCGCCTGTATACAACTTGGGACTTGGCTGCTACTAAGGTATGGGAAGGCAGATTTCGCAGGGAAGTGTGAACAAAAAAAAATTTGTTATATATATTTGTACAGCTCACCGCTCGGTTTCAGTATTGATATCTCCAATCTTATTTGTTGGTGACGTTTGATCGTCGTTCTGCCTTTTCGTTTTCCCTTTTCCCCCTTTCTGTTTCTTTTTCCCATTTCCATAGCTTTGGGTCTTGATTCCATTATCGTGGGAACTGTTTCACCTGGCACTTGGCGCCTCGCGTTCTTGGGCCAAGTCATTCAACTTCTGACACCCTAACGCCTGTCTTTTTTCAACCTTTAAACCCAAATCCACGGTAGAGGGCCTCTCAAAATCTGTCGCGTATATTCTTATTTTATCCCCTTTTGTCTGTGAATTTGGTCCGGTTTTGGTGAACCAAACCCGCCCTTTCCAAATCCCCGTCCAACAAGATGAGCGCCGAGGCGAATCAATTGAAGAGGTTGTCTCGAAGTCCATCGTCGAAGCCAGCATCCTCCTTCATTGAGGCTGATGTGAGTGACCTTCTTATTCCTTTCAAAAATTTGTAATTGGGCGAGTTTACATTGGTCACTGCCGTGAGTTACGAGTGGCGAATTCGCAAATGATCCTTGCTCCAAATCACACACTCAAAAACTAACTTGAATATAGTCGCATGATTCAGGAAATGAAGAAGATGGTTTGTAAGTTGCATCAGCTCCGAATTTCTGGCAGAAGATTTGGTCTGCACGGTCATCAGAAAGCAGATAATTATTCTGGTCGTGTTGGTTCATCGTGGACTCTGTAAAAAGCCCGCAAGAAGCGGCATTGGAAAGTACATGGCTGACATCGTCGTGTCGTCATCCGCAACAGATCTTTGACCTCGAGCATGTATAATTTTCCTATGGAAAATGGCAGGCGTTACCACCGGTATCGCGAGGGTGGTGAGTGCATGTCAATTGCAATCGTTGGCGCTGCTATGCTAATTACCGCATTTCATGTAGCATATGTTTATCCAAATGACGAAGTGAGTGGGTTCCCAACTTATGACAAGTTATGTTACTAAGTTTCAACCCCCAGCCCGAGCTTGAACGTCTCAATCTACAACATTTCATTCTGCAACAGGCGTTTGGAGGAAGATCCTATTTCGCACCATTGAGGAACCCAAAAAGGATGTTAGACATTGGCACAGGGACGGGTGTGTGGCCGCTGGAAATGGGTAAGCTTTTCTTTGCAAACCTTGCACTGGTAGGGCGATGAGAATTGATTAACTGACAAATTTCGACAGCGGAGGAGTTTCCCGACTGCGAAGTAGGTTGCTCTGGATCGTGTGCAAAATTATCGTGTGGCTCGGTCTGACTCCGCGAGTAGATCATCGGAACAGACTTATCACCAATTCAACCTCAAATGTGAGTATATCCCAACACTACTAGACGGTCGCATTTCCTACCTTTCATTTTGCCAGCGCTCGATTCTCTATGTTATTTTACTCACGATTACCGTCAGGGTTGCCGAAAACGTACACTTTTTCATTGATGACGCCGCAGAAGAGGATTGGCTCTACCCGCCCAACCACTTTGATTATATTCATACGCGCGCCATGGCAGGCTCGTTTGAGGATTTCCGACATATAATTCGACAAGCATTCTTCTATCTGAAACCCGGCGCATGGCTCGAATCCCAAGAGATTATGTCAAAGGTGTATTGCGACGACGGCACCATGCCCGACACGTGGCCCTTTGTGACATGGAGCAGGGATCTCGACGACGCGGCAATACGCAATGATCGACCTATTCGTATTGCCAATAAGTTGAAGCGCTGGTATGAGGAAGCTGGTTTTGTCGATGTACACGAAGAGGTTTTCAAGGTTGCGGCGAACCCTTGGCCCAAGGATGAGCATATGAAACGATTAGGAAGACTTTCTATGCGAAATATTCTTGAAGGTTTACAGGGTCTAAGTATGGCCACATTTCACCGTGCACTAGGCTGGACAAAGGAGGAGGTCGAAGTGTATCTTGTGGAAGTTCGAAAGGCATTGCAAGACCGCAGCGTCCATGCGTACCATAAGATGTGCGTTGGGCCCTCATTTATTTCCCCTATTTCCCCTCCCCTGCTCATCCTTGTTTTATTCAAAGGTATCAATTTCAAAGGAAAGATTGCTGATTTGATTTTTTCATTAGATTCGTTGTCTGGGGCCGAAAACCCGAAGACGTCGTATCACAACCCCGACCGAAGCCATCATGATCATGAAGCATTATACCATACCTTTGAGTCTTTATAGAGATGTCCGTTCTGCGCACCAACCATCTTTTATCCGTCCAAATATTCAATATTTCCCAATCACCATCCCGTTTCAATACGTGTCACTGTCTTAGTTGGACGGTTATACCCATACAATCCTTCGAGCTCTCCATTCGAACCGAAATCGTCCTATTCCCGGCGGAAAATATAATTTTCATACTTCCTCGCAAAACGATCCTACACTGGCACTTTCATGGGGGACTTGGCTTATGTCCGCTCATACTGCGCCTAGGCGTCTACCAATTCATCTTCTGTCCTCCGTCATATGCTACTTAGAAAGCACCAGTCATAGACTTATTCGAACCTATCTCGAGACATCTCATCTTCAATCCTTTCCGAGCCGATACATTCACGAGGTCACACTATATACAGAGAAGCGAAGGCGGATATGGCATATCAGCCAAACAGGCTGTGCCGATCGAGCGTCATGGAGCTTTTGATTTTTCAAATCTCAAAGTCAACCTCTCTTCAAAACACGATTCATGCTAGGCGAGAAGACATCTCCAGCATCATCACACGTGCCATAATCCTTTCTTTTTGGCTTAGTCTCTTATGAGAGGGACAAGTCATTCTTCGACTCTTCTTTTGAGTGATCCAGCACATTCATGGCATATCCAGGCTTGGATCACCTTGTGTCTAACAAGTTATCAGATTATATGACCTAGAGTCTCACATGGAACTGTCACGGTGTGCCCCTGGTTCCCTTTTCGAATGAAATATTTCTTTTTCACATGACGGTGGATCCTACAGTCTCGGTCTGGTCATACTGTACTTCTTTTCGGCCTTTCAAGGGGAAAACAGCGGCACCATTACAGCCCTCTTTCTATTTGCTAATTCATATAATAGCTATGCATCCCAGAAGATGCGGATTTGAATATTGACATGGAATCTACGCTTAGATTTATGGAACAATAGACTTTGAATTAAATGATCAATACATGGTTGTCTCTGTGTTCGACTTGTATCTGTCTGTCTTGTGCTCTATTTATTTTTATGTGCATTTTCTTACAGAGTCGGAGATGTCGTGTTTTCTTTCTTTCTTTCCTTCTTCCTTCATTTCCTCTTCTTACTCTCTTCTTTTTTCTTTTTTCGCTTTTCACTTCTTTCTTTTCACTGTTCTTTTCCTTTTTATTTCCCCTCTATTCCCCTCCATTTCCCTCTCCTTCTGCTTTTCCTTGATATTATCTTTTCCCCCTTCTAGTTATCGCAATCCAGACCCCCGAACCTGGAGGCAGGAGTACTATCTCGCAGAATTCGCAATCGAAACACACTGCAGCAGTGCAGCCACGGGCCATCTATAATGCTGCAAAATTTTCGATAGGACGCATTGACGCTCATTTTGATTATATTGATATCATTTATGCGACTTGACTCTTTGAGTCTTTGAGTTTCAGGCGCTCAGTTCCCATTTGATGTTTCCCTGTCCACATGTTCCGATGTTTTCTGTGACTCTGTCCATGATTCAGAGTGTGTTGTGGTTGTTATTGGTGTTTCTATTCTTCACTCTACTATCTTGTTTTTCCTTCCCTTTCCTTTCCTTTGCTTTCTTTTCTTTTCTCTTCTGATCATTTGTGTTTTTTGTCTCTCCCTCGTTTTTCACCCTCCTTTTTCGGTCCTTTCAGTTCTATTGGTTCCTTTGGATTTTCGCCCCTTCTCTCCGCGGGATATATATGAGGAACATTTTTACTTTTGCTTTTGCCCTTCAAACTTCAAACTTTAAGCTTTTCGAAATTTTAGAATCAGCTGACTCGAACTGTGGACTGTTGACTGTGGATTGTGAAACTAAAACTGCGAGACTGCAGGACCGCGAGGCTGTGAGCTGTGAGGCTGTAAGGCAGCAAGATTCCAAGATTCCATGGCACTACTTGTCGTCTCTAAGTCCCAGATGGACTCGATGGAGTAAAGTCTGCGTCTTGACCTGGGACTTGGCTCCGGCAGCCTACCCTTGCGGCCCAGACCCGTAGAACGGTGGAGGGATGTATACAATATACCTGGTAGGTTGGTATGAACGTTCGTTACATTCCATGGACCATGGGGCATTCAGGCATTCAGGTATTCGGCCATTCAGGCCCAGACACATTTTGGGACCTGCAGGCACTCTGCACGCCGCACGCATGATAGGACTTTTAGACATACTATAGTCTATGACACGGCATGTGCTAATAACTCACGACTCATGAGCCATGATGGGCCAAGAGTTGTACGACTTGATGGCTTTGCTATCTATCTATATGTATAAGCGGCGAGTCAAACTCTTGTCACGTTGCGGTTTGCCCGGATACACCACACAGCTCCTGCCTTCGCTTGCCCTTTTCATTCACTGTCCACCAAACATAAATAGCAAGTCAAACACTACCCATCTGAACCAGAAGGGACGGTGCCAGAGTGGTTAATAGCTCTCTCAACGTCCTGGAATTTCCCGAGGTGAGTTCGAGTCGGGGTGTCACCACAATCGCAGCTGGGATTTATTCCACTGCCTCACTGGTGCCCCTCATGAGGCCGCATCGGGGAAGGGGTAGAGATGTAGGATGTCTTAACCGTTCTTCGAATGAGAGAAGACGGGGCATCCGAACCCTTTTTGTCGCTCATGTTATTATTATAATTTATTTATTTTTTTTCCTTACTACAAAGGCCCTAATCTCGCTGAAGGATTACAGTACACCGTACAGCTGATACAGTGGTTGATCATAGGGAAATACAGTAATATGCCATAAGGGAATAAGGGAATACAGTGATAGACCATAAGGGGAATTAGAGACTCAAGAACAAGCAAACGATTATCATGAAAAGGAGGAAAGATGAGAGGTGGCGCGACAAAAATTTCGAGACGACGACCACGACGACGAGGAGCAGGAGGAGGTTTAGAAGAAGAAAATATTCATCGTTTTTAATTCTTAGGTGAATTGAATACAGTCGACTGGTGATACGAGTCTTAGATGGTATCCCGCTTTCTGCCCTACTCCGAGTGTAATAATATGATCGGGGGAAGAAAGAGAAAAGAAAAAAAAATAGAAAAGAAAATAACTGATCCGCGATCCGTCCGATGATCCGTCATAGGTATAACTGATATACCCCCGAAAAGCTTTATAGGGGAAAAAAAGAGTTACGTAAGGGAAGGGGAGACCGAAAAAAAAAAAGATCTTCAATACAACGCTTGCTTTGTGCTTAGCCCAGCTTACCATCGGATATCTCAAGAACGAGAATAAAGAGAAAATAAAATCCAGAGTCTTGAAGAAAAAAAGGAAGACTGAAGAAAGAAACAAAGGAATGAGAATGTCTATCGCGTGTTTATAATGTTCCGCCGATTTGGCTGCGGGGAATAGGTCTAATCCAAGACAAAGAGACGTTGATGGCGAGGGTGATGACACCAATGATCCAAATGCTTCGGGCGTAATCTTTGCCGTTGTAACGGAAGATGATGGCGAAAATGATACCGCCAAGGTTGCCTGCAGCGCCGGTGAGACCGGAGACGATACCTATTGAAATGCCATGTTAGTTTAACTGATATGAACATGATTCACAAAGTCTAAGAGTGTGGTGGGTACGTACCATTGGCAAAAGGATGGACGTGGGGAACGAGAGAAAAGTTGGCGCCGTTGGCGCCCTCAAGAAAGAAAGCCATTCCAGCAAAGAGACCAAACATGGTAGCCTCTTTAGACGGGTTAGTTAGACCAATAGCCAATAAAAAGGCACCGTTGATGATCGAGTAGCTGTGCACCAGGATCTTCTTGACCCAGAGGTTTTTGCTGCGGCGGTAAGCAAAGTCGGAGAAGAAACCGCCAATGGGACGGCACACGACGTTGAGCAGACCGAACATGGCAGCCCAATTTCCTGACTCGCTCTGGCCCAGACGAGGAAATTTGTGGAGGTAGTATGCGCCGAGGATGCTGTTGATGGAGAGCTCAGCGCCAAACGTGCAAAAGTAGCAGCCGGCCAAAGTAAGCGTAGGCAAAGAGAAAATGACGGGAAGAGCTTCGCGGAAGGTTGGCTTGGAAATGACCTCGCCTTTGGCGGTGTCAAGCATTTGCTGCTCGCCGAGTTGGGCTTCTCGATCGGCGTATGCCTTGCCTTCAGTATTGGCCTTTTCGTCCATGTCAATGGCCGGCGGAGTGATGGAGTCTGGTTGACTCTCCTTGCGCTCGCCGGCCTGGTGTTCGGGAATGTCGACGACTTGACCCTCAACCTCGTGACGGTCGACTTGGTGAGCTTCGAGATTCTGTTCGGCTGCGAGGTGACGCTCACTCCATTTGCCAGTCGGGGTGTCAGGGCAGAGGAGAACAAGCGCAATGGCAGTGGCAGTAATGAGGATAAATGGCACAACAAAAGCAACACGCCAGGCCGTGTGGGGGCTCAAGTGTTGGTTTTTGACAAGCGACTCGAAAATGGCGGGCATGACAAAGTACGTGATACCACCGCCAGCGTTACCTAGACCGCCAGTCAAGGCATTGGCGGTTCCGACAATGTTCTTGTCAAAGAACCCCGTCGACCAGACCTGGCAAGGTACAAAGGACCCGCCAAGGATACCGATGAAGAAGCGGAGAGCCAAAAGTCCCTTGGCATTGAATACACAGCCGGCAAGAACAGTGGGAACGGCCCCAGCAAGAAGACATCCCGCAAAGGTATATCGAGGACCCCAGCGGTCACAGGCAGGGCCAGCGACGAGACGAACAATTAACCTAAAATTAAAAGATTAGTTTAGCTTATATTTAAAGGAGAGTTGTTTATTACGATTGGAACTTACGTTGCTGCCAATGCAATAATGTTCGAGTTGGAAACATCTGCCTGAGACAATTTCAAGTCTTTTGAAATGGTCAAGGTCATCTGTGCACGATTAGTTTAGGCCCCATAAGATATTGAGTCTTGTCAAAGGGATTTTGTTTAGACGCACCAATGGTGGAAAAGCATACCTATCATCTCATTAGCGAAGCAATCCTTTAGAAACGGACGAAGAGAACAATTCCATCATACCACGACCAGAATGCAATCATGAAACCAAACCAGGAGAAAAAGAAGACACGTCCATATGTGTTGATAGGGTTAAGGGCAGGAATCGTTTGCGCTTTTCGGTTGATGGGATTGACCCTAGGGGCCTTGAAAATAATTGCTAGATCAACACCCATGTCGACAGGGGATTATGACGGCAAGAAGCCTCGAGATGGTATATAGTCTCTCAGAAACACTTCTGGCGGTTGCAGTTGAGCAAAACAAACAACACCAGAAAAAAATAATGGAAAATATTCCCCTAGTATGCTTTGCTTGTTGGAGAATGGTGATAGAGCCGGTGGATATCAAGAGCATCGACTTGGTTTTAATAGTTTGGACGACTTAGCCTACCGAATTAAAGACAGGCATTTGGTCAACGCAGAAGAGATGCAAAGTAAATCCGCGGATTTGCGTAGGAGACCTTGTCCGGAACCCCACAAGTGACGGCCGAGACGATCAAGCCCCAGAATGACGGCTCTGTATTTAGTTCGACCACCCCCAGAAAGTGATGCGAGATGAATTGCCGATAAGGGGTTCCACTAGATCTTTTGGCAAAGGCCAACCGCCTTTATTGTCGATCGGATTGTGGCTTGGAGAATGCAAATACCATATAGTTGAATCTAGATCGCCGGCCTTTCTCATTTTTGCTAATGCTGCACGTCAAAAGGACGGTCACGGTGTCATGCTCATCTAGTCATGGTAGGATCTGTCGAAGCGGCTCGAAGAAAATTCAATTGGATCCAGCAAGTCCATGGCCAAAAAAAACGATGATGTTTCACATGCGTGGGACGGAAAATCCAGTGTTGATCAAGGCGCAAGGAACCAAAGAACCAATAAGACTTGCCGAAACCCTTATCAGCGCAGTGACCGGGAGCTATACGCTTTCAGAGAATGGCTTGCAACTTTTTAGGAAAGGTGAAGATATTGGACAAATTAGCATGTAGCCTCTTCCCCCTTGGCGTTCCTGTACCGGGAGCCTTATCTTTCAGAAGCCCAGGGCCAAAGCTGTCAGCGATGTCATGCCGCGAGAGGATCGCCATGTCTGATTATTTTCAGACCGGAAAGATAACGATAAGAAACGCGTTGGACCCACGTATTTTGTTTCTCCGCGGTCAGCATCTCCGGTAGACGTAGGTAATTCGCATAATAATAATCGAAAGCAGCCCATCTCTCATGTTTACTGTGTCAGTCCATTGGAATTGACCGTGAGGTGTTGTTCAAGCCCATGTCATGCGTGGCATACCGCGTCTATCTCGGAATGTCGGATCATGCCCGTGGAGATGAGTCCAGGCACCATCGATCATTGAACCCGGGATAATGGCTTCATCCACTGATAGACGACGTATTTGAAAGCATGACGTCCCTACTCTGAGCTCTTGTCTAGAGAGGATGAAAGGCTGGTTCATACTCGGCTGTAAATTTCTGACCGAATCATAGAGCTGAGGTTCTGTCTCCTGAGAATTCGTAGCAACGGTTCGCACTTTGGTCGATTTATCGTATGAAAGTCTGCAACTGTCGTTTTCATTGATGCGAGGGAGATGCAATAGATTTGAAGATGACAAGACAAACAGAGATGTGATGACGACCGACCCGCCTTTTGGAGCGAGAATGTAGCTTTCTTCTTCATGACAAGCCCCGAGACCCTTCACTCTGAACTCTGCATCGTGGCTGTTGTCCTTTTTGAAGCCTGTCATTATCAACCACCTCTTCTCAGATCTTCATGGACTTGCAGAAACTGGGTAGAACAAGGGGAATTGCTTGTATGTCATCAAACCACCAAAGCAGAAATCCTCGGCTATAGGATCTGATGTGCCGACCGTGGCTTTTCAATCTCCAGCATTCTGAGAAGGGTTTCTTTTGTCCGTTGTATCGTAGTCATCTTGCGACGATGTTGAAACGCTCACGGTGAGTTTCCATCTTGCAATTGTGAGAAAAAATTTTCGCGGTCGGAGGCCACAGCCGAAAGCACTCTGGCAGTTTGGAACTTGGTGTAAAACTGGCGTCACGCTCACATGAAGACTTTCAAGGTACTAAACGATACAGCTGAATTACATTGCCAACTTTGATCTGCAGCTTCTTCCTAGATGAGGTGCGAGGTCCGTGTCGCCGATGGGATTAATACAGACTGGGAAAGATAACGGGACGCGCAGCCTCGATACGTGCAAAGAATCTCTTGAAAACCGCGATTTTGTCTATGATGACTGAAGTGGACTTACTCTATTCCATCGATAGCATCACGATACGCACTGACAGCTTTCCCATTGCTGGTTGTGCCACGATGATCCTACCTCAATCGTTATCGTCATTTAAATTGTATCCGCGGCTGACAAAGTCGCCTCCCCCGACTTTGGACCTATTGAAGCCACAACAAAAATGCCAATGTCAGAGTCTAGTCCTACGGTGTTAGGAAGATCTACTTGTGAGAGCGACAAAATCTTGATGAGCAGCTGAATTTTGCCACCAAGTGCTTTTAACCATGCTACGTTTTTCTACTGGACAAAGAAAGCTAAACAAGTGGCTTTCGTGCATTAATTCGAATGATTTCAATATTCCAGCTGATGCAAAACCTCAGTTGCAAGCTTTGCATCAAATCATCCGCGATTTGGGGCTGCAATGGAGAGCACTGTATAAGTGGCTCTGTGATTGCGTGACAGATCTCTGGACGTATACGAGGCAAGGAAAATCGGCACACAATAGAATTGGCAAACCGCAAAACCTTCTACAGCCATGCTTTATTTATCAAGGATTGAAATGGAGCAGTTCGACCAAGAATGGCAGAAGAAAAGCAGGTGCCGTAAGGCTGGCAGCCCGAATGATGGGCATTCAAAGCCCGAGATTTGTGATGCTTAACGGCGCGACCTAGGCGACATCGGACCGAAATTTCGATTGGAGGATCTGCTTTGGGTCGCGCAAATCATCACGGAATAGAAACCCTTATATTAATGATCGATACTTTTCAAGTCACAATACAGATATAACAACGAATGAGGTGCTCGAGTTTACCCTTATTTCGATATCCAGCAGTTCAGTCTCACGTGGTACACATCTTCTTTCAGATCCCCAAATGACGCAATCTCATCTTCTGGGGTCGCTTTGATGACACGGTTTAGAATTGCCAGCCCTTTGACCTCTTCGGGGGCCGCCCGATGCTACCACTTCTGCAAGGCCTTTTTTTAGGCTTTGTGCGTGAGCTGTATTGAAGCCCCACTGGAACAGAGATGTATGGTTTCCGTTAAATACGAAGGGTGCATCGATTCACACGAGGGCCCTGAATCAGGTCTCACGGTTGCAGAGATAAGCTAGGAACATGGCCTCGTGTCATGCATAAAGGCGAAAACGAAAAAAAAAAAAAAAAAAAAGTCGGTCTGGACATCCCCATGCGCCTCTCACTGGTATGGAAATGGATGATAACCAGTCCGACCCAAGATGATGAGCAAAACAAGATCCTGGACAATAAGGCTCAAAGGCGAGGGTGATGGTGATGATCATCCCCTAGCGTAACAAGTGTCCGCTTAGTGCGAAGCTTATATGTGAAAGGGAAGCGGCCTCTTGATGCCCCTGATGCGTGGTCGTTGTGCTTAGACCATGCGAACGTTACACGCGAATGACAACTTGATGCGTCCCAAACCCAGGGCACAAAGACGTATCTGGATTCTACCTTGCGACGCAGGAACAATATTCAATGGGTTCTTTGTTCGAATATGCAGAGTTGGCTTTCATGGGCAGAAGAAAAAATACGCTGACATGATCAAGTGGGGACGACGCATAATTTTTCTCGGCTTTATTCTCATTAAGCCAGCTCGATATTTGGTTGTGTGCCTCATGCGGCCCACAGTTAATTTCGGTCGCCTTCAGGAACCAGCAAATGAGAGCCCTCTGACGAATACGGAGTACGAGTACTTTACGACGAATCTGGGGGCTTGCTTGTCCCCCAACTGGCCATGACCTTGTGTCTCACACGGAATACTGAACTTTGCCGTTTGTCACATACGCAGTATATGCACGAATATATTTAATATTTGAAAGGGGAAGATAATGAGAAGCCGAGAAATGATTCTGGGAGTTGACAAGTGGATAAATCTCTTTCAAAAAAATTTTATTTAAAGGACGGCTAAACCACAACCGTATCTAGTTACGAAAGCGAGCAGTCCATTCCAACGTGCGTTCCCGGCTTGACCAAGGGTACGGACCTCGACACGGTCAAAGCTAAGCTTCGGTACCAGACAGCTGAGCCCTTGTGTGTGGTCTTCGACAAAGACGGAACATAGGCTAACTGTCAGGTTCCGCCCCTTCGGCCAAACTGGACCCTTTCTTGCCCTCCTGGCGCTGTTTCACACTTGCACGATGCTCCGCGAACGTTGCGCGTCCGCCCCTTTTTTCTGGAAAAAGGCCGATCCCTTTGGAGCCCGCAAGATGGGGAAAATTCCCCGCCTTATAACACCCCTGTCGCCGCGCGACGGATGCGGTGTGATTGGCATAACTCCTACATACTGTGACTGACGATCATCAACAACCCAGAAAAGGAGAATGGGAGCTCATGCTCACCACGCCAGTTTGGCAAGTTTTGACTCATCCGCAATGACAGCTGCGTCAGACAGTAATGGTATTATGGATCAACCACCTATACACCCATTGTCGTCCATGCAAGGCGCCTTTGAGGAGTCATTGCTGGAAACTCTTGAATGTGCCGAAGCGCAGTCCCGTCTAGAAACTGGCGATGCCGCGTCGAAACGAAAGCGGCTTCTACGGCAAAATTCGTTTGAGTCCACTGGAGCCAGTCGATGGCAGAAAAAGGCAGATGAGCGATTCGACCCGCTGTGGAAACTTGTTGCGCAGATTTCATTTGGCGTCCATCTGGTCCACCAGCGGTTAGCGAAATCAGATGAAGAAGTCTTTCGAATCTTGCAGACACATGTGGACGAGATAGATTCATTTATTGAGAAGACGTTCGATGACTTTGATCTGGCACAAAAAGATATCCAAGAAAGGATGGAATACCTTCGCTTGCCCCTCCAACATTCTGACGTTTTCGACACCATGCTCGAAGACCGCAGATTTCGACGATCGATTGTTGAGGGAAACGAAATGATTGACCACATCATCAATCGGACCTCGAGCGCCATGGCTGATGCTTTAAAGGATGTTTTGAGTGGTGTAGCCGCGATTTTGGAACTGAACGGCTATCTGAATAAGATTGACGAGAACGATATCGTCTCAGAGGACCCGGAGGGTGAATTATCTAATTTCTTCTCGGCAATGCGGGGCAATGCAGATGGATGGTATCGTGCATTCTGCTCGTTGCAAATGAAGGGTAATACCCTCGCAGTAGCGCTGTCACAGTTAGGCAGCCTTGTGGAGGAAATTCAACGCCGTGCTGGGAATGCGAGCCGGAGGACTAGGGTAAGGCACTTGCATCCCGTGTGAGCTGAATGAGATGAGGCTGATAAATGAATTTTAGTTTGCTGCGGGCGCCAATGCTACTTTGGTGCAACAGAGAGCATCGATGATTGACATTCCACCATCCCCGCCGCTCTCACCAACTGCGTTACCGGCAAGATCCCTATCAATTGAGTTCGATCGCTTCGATTTTCATTTCAAGGAGAATGCAGGATCTCATAAGCGGCAATCCTTTGACAATTCGGAGCAGTTGCAAATTTCCAACGCTGTTGATACGTTTGAGAAACTCAATGGAGAGGCTCCGACATCTGCAGTCCAGACGATTGCACGAGCGGGCTCTCTTGCACGCAAATTCTCCCTTCGCAAGAGGCCAAGACCAAGCAAAAGGCAGCAGCAAGATCAACAACAGATGCCAACTGCACTGGGGTCTGCTTTTGTGGTTCAGGAGTCAAGGGCATCCGCGGATATTTGCTTGCAGACTCGGCCGCAACGTGAAATGGAGTCAAATTACCCAGCCACCAGGATTCCTCCCCTTTCCACCCCACCAATGTCAAAGACAAGTTCTATTGTTCGCAAGCTCTCGCGGCGCAAACCCAAAGGAAACAGTCAAACTCGGAAACGACAAGACTCTACTTACTCTTCTGGCAACTCCAACCACACAGCGGATTCGCGCCCAGAATCCTCGTCTCAGCAAGAAAATCCATCCACCAACCAAGGCTCGGTCATTCCTCACGCGGCTGATCGTCCGTTTTCAAAGTCAAATTCCATCACTCGTCATCTTTCGGTTCGCAGAAGACGACATGCGGAGCAGCAACTGACAGCTCAGGAGTCCCTTGGACAAGAAGAAGGGCATCCTGGAGAGCCAGGCCCTACGGTAGAGGATTCTACTCCTGCCTCGGAAGCGCCAGCATCAGGCGCATCCAATCTAAGGCGGCGTTTGTCCCGGCGACAGCGTCCACGGCGGACACTGCAAATATCTTCGCCTTTACCTTTGCCCCCTCCCGACTTGGGAGCCTTTGGAGAAAAGCCCCAAGAGCCTACCTCAACACCTAACGAGCCGTTCCCAAGGCTATCAACAGAGCCAGCGGCCGAGGAAGTAATGCAGGCGGCCCTTGAAGCTGCACCTCCTCTCTCTCGAACAGGCTCGCTAGTCCGTCGATTCTCCCTACGGAAACGACAAGGAGGCCGTCCCGAGAAATCTTCACGGCAATCCTCCCACGACTCCAATGCCAACGTTTCTCCGCGCAAGAGCTCGACCGCAGAAGAACCTGTTCGAACGGACACGTCACCTGCTAACGAGCCCCAGCCTTCACCACTTGCCTCGCATCCGGTCACCACAACGGATGTGGTCGACGAGTCGAGTCAGCCTGTGATGGAAACAATTCTGGAGCAAGAGACGCCCGAGTTGCCATTTGAGGCAGAAGTCCCGACGCCGGCGCAGTCTTCAAGCCCATCTCGGTCATCAACCACGGCGCCAGTGCTGCAGGATGCAAATGACTGCCATCAACTATCTGAATTTATACCGCCTCAACATGGCCTTAGACGCCGCTCAAGTGTTCCAAGTCTCAAGTCTCTTTTTCGCCGTAAGTAACAATCCTGCTGAGTAATATTAGCGTGTAAGCCATCGACTGACACCCTTGCAATAGGCAAACTCCGCCATCACCCCTCTGCACCGCAGTTGAAGCGTCTGAGCAGTTTAGGTGAAGAAGCCGAGACTGAGAGCAAGTCTGAGCTCGGGCTTGAAGTTGCCGCATAAGCTGAAAGACCTAGCTTCTTGTCATTTTTTTGTCTTCTTTCTTTTTTTTTTTTTCTTCCCTACAATTGACAGAGGACAAACAGGAGTCATGGGGCTGGTGCTGGAGTCTACACTGTCCCTCTCTTTTCTCATTCACGTGTTTTAAGACTTCTTGTTTATGATTTTATGTCTCTGGTCATGACCTTGATGATTCCCCGTTGGTTCTTGATGTTCATTGTTTCCCCCAATATCTCGTACCTTTTCTGGCTTTTACCTTCCCCCACTTCATGTTTTACTAGTACCTCTTCACTTTCTCACGATTTACTCCACTTGCAATCTGGTCATTGCCTCCTCAACTTCTCTTCTATCTAGATACCCAGGTCTTATATCAATGAAATATCCTTTTTCAACTCCTCTTTTCTTTTTTTGCCCGATCCATATTTCTCTACATGTCTCCATTTCCCTTATCCCTTATCCGTTGATATTTCTCTTTTTATATTCCATGCGCTTTCTATACCGCGTTCAAATCATTGAAAACACGAGAATAGATGATGGATGCTACGGTAAAAAATAACAAAGAACTTCTATAATGATCCAAATCTGCCAATCAACCAAATAAGCTTCCTTTCCTCACTGTATACTGTATACTGTATACTATATACTTCATTACCGCATTACTGCATTACTGCATTACTGCATTACTGCACAATTATCTCGTACGAGATAAAAGTATCTCACATCGAATTCGATTTTCGTCTAATTTGTATCGTAGGGGGGATATTTATTCCCAGAACCGCTTTCAACAAGATAAGAACGCCAAACTATACTGCCTTGTAGTGTAACACATGGCCCGCAAGCCACAATCGATTTGGGAAGTATAGAAAAGAAAAGAAAGAGCTCGCTCTGGTCCGTGTTCCGTGGGCTGGGCTGGGCTGTTGGAGGCGACGCTTTTCTTTTGATATGAATGAAAAGAAACTTTTTCTTTTTTCCCTCCTATGATCCGAAAAGACCAAAAGTCTGTTGGGGGGAAAAGTCTTCACATGAGGAAGGATTGGGGTCGCGTCGGGGAATAGACTAAGGAAAAGAGAAAGGGAAACAACGAAAATGGAAACAATGAAAAGAGAAGTAGAAATAAAGAGAAAACAGAGAACAAAATTTCCAAGGGATCCGGCACTACTTGCACCGCTTTTCGACGATGCCGGCGCCGTGCTCGTCGTATTCCTTCTTGGATATCCACATCTAGTTGAGTTGCGTTAGTATGATTCCAGATGGTTTCGGACGAGATGGAAGGAGTGCTAAAGAAAGGGAAGGGGGAAAAGGAGGG